>NW_027363410.1:0-65000 GCF_046119375.1 Phyllobates terribilis | reverse complement strand
AGGCTCTGAGCCTTTATATACCTGTGCACAGCAGCAGCCACCTTCAGTCTGCTGCTGGACAGCCAGCAGCAGCAGCAGCAGGAGAGGTATGTAATCAGGAGCCCTCCTGCTAAGGGTAGACAGCTGCTCGTTCCACCCCACCCCCCGCCTTAATTGGTTCTCCTCCCTTCCAACGGTGTTGAGGCGGGTGGGAACAGCAGGGGGTGAAGGTGCTGTGTTTAAAGAGGTGGAGTTATGCAGATCTAAAACGCGTGGATTGCAGCAGCAGCAAGCCGAAAAGTGCAGGCATGTAAGGGATCTAGAGGTTGACAACATGTCTTCTTAACGGGAGTCCAGGAGCTCATCTCCACAAATGGACTTTTCAGGATCCTTGGGTGGCTCCGTAGTTTGAAACCAATTCTGGTTATCGCTTCTCGGCCTTTTGGCTAAGATCAAGTGTAGTATCTGTTCTTATCAGTTTAATATCTGATACGTCCCCTATCTGGGGACCATATATTAAATGGATTTTTAGAACAGGGAGATGGAAAAAGAGATTGCTCTGTCCACTCCACGCATTGACCTGGTATTGCAGTATCTCCAGGACCGGTGCACCCCTTCTTTAATGCAGTTTCTAAAATCAGAAAGAATTGAATTCAATGTTTTTTGTTCATTTTGCTTGTTTGTCGGATTTTGGTATGGACTCTTTGGCTTTGCTTTTCTTCTCCTCATTGGATTTTTCATGTTCAAAGTTGCAGAAGCCAGATTACAAGCTCATTTTGGTTCAACTTCAGCAACTGTGCATTGCATTGCCATGTAATGTGATGCAATGCTATCTTTCTAGCTCTCCCTTTTTACTTCCTTTTGGATAAACAGACATATTAGGCAAGCATTTTGGAGCTTTCACCTAAATAACTACAGGTGGTGAGATAAGCTGCACAATATAATTGACCTTTCAGTATATTGTTGCACACACACCATCTATTTAGCAAATGCCCTTGTTATCAACAGCAGCCTTTTAAACTCACCTGAGCTAACAGGTATGTGCGCTGGTTACTCTGCTGCGCTTAAAATTTCTTTTTTGGTTTGCTACAATGCCTTTTCTGAAACGTTGTCTCCTTCTGCTGGAACACTGACTTCTTTCATTTAATGCCTGCAGACTATAAAAGAGAACCCAACCCAAAAAGTTTGGTTGATTAGTCTGTGGCATTCTGTTAAACTGTTGCTTATGGCGGTCTCTGTGAGCTTCTCAGCGACATTCAGCCAGCCAGGTATCCTGCCTGCAGTAGATGGAATGTGGCAATGGAACGCTGGCTGCGCGTGTCATAATAGGCTCTGAGCCTTTATATACCTGTGCACAGCAGCAGCCACCTTCAGTCTGCTGCTGGACAGCCAGCAGCAGCAGCAGCAGGAGAGGTATGTAATCAGGAGCCCTCCTGCTAAGGGTAGACAGCTGCTCGTTCCACCCCACCCCCCGCCTTAATTGGTTCTCCTCCCTTCCAACGGTGTTGAGGCGGGTGGGAACAGCAGGGGGTGAAGGTGCTGTGTTTAAAGAGGTGGAGTTATGCAGATCTAAAACGCGTGGATTGCAGCAGCAGCAAGCCGAAAAGTGCAGGCATGTAAGGGATCTAGAGGTTGACAACATGTCTTCTTAACGGGAGTCCAGGAGCTCATCTCCACAAATGGACTTTTCAGGATCCTTGGGTGGCTCCGTAGTTTGAAACCAATTCTGGTTATCGCTTCTCGGCCTTTTGGCTCAGACCTAGTGTTTGGACAAGAGGTTCCTTGTGTACTAGCCCTCGGCCTTCCAGCATCGCCACTTCGGTGGCTTAAGCTGGATGCTGCTATAGGGGGAGAGTGAGGAGGAAACGAGAAGGCGATTCCTGAAGCGACCATGGGTGTCAAGCTTCGCTTTGCTGGGACCGGGGATCCCCGGGTCAAGAATGCTTTCCGTATCGAGGTCTCTGAGGAGAAGAAGGACCATTTCTCGTTGTCATACCTGGTCAACGCCATTTTCTATGAAATCCTGAAGATCCAGAAGTCGGAGATCATCTGTTTGCAGGAGTTCAGAAGGGAGCATAGGTACGTCTTGGTGCTTTCTTCTATGGCGGCTTGCCAAAACCTTTTCAAAACTCTTCAAGTCCTTTCAGAGCACCCTCAGCTGGATGGACTTATCTTCACTGTACTCTACTCTAAGGGGGATATCCCGGTGGTAGTATTCATGCACAACCCCTTTATCTCCCGGGATGATATCACTGCATTCCTGAGAAGACACTGCATTTTTGTGCAATTCTCCCATAAAATCTTAAATGGAGAAGGGCTGTGGACTGGGAAGTATAAATACTTTGTGAGGTTTGGGATAGACCCTCATGGTCCTGGAGGTATTCACTATCCTCCCCTGAACTTTACAATTGGAAGAGACTCTGGATATCTGTTTTTTCCCGAGGCGCCATTGTTCTGCAGGAGATGCAACATGTTCGGGCATATCCAGGATTTCTGCAAACAATTGCCAAACTGTAGAAAGTGCAACAAGTACGGTCATCTGGCGAAGGATTGTTCCAACCCGGTGGTATGTGATGCCTGCGGGGAGGAAGGACATGTGATTCGGGATTGTAAGGCTAAAGTCAAGCCTAGGTCCTTCTCCGAAGTGACCAAAGGTAAGCCTACTGTCCCTGCTGTTACCCCACAGGTGACTACTGCAGAGATCAATGAGGAGACGGAGCCCCCTGAGGTTGAAGATCTGGTGGGTGAGGCCCAGACCCTGTTGGACCCTCCAGCCCCTGCTGGGCCAAGTATGGAGATCTCCGAGTTGGATGTGGACCTCCCTCATCAGTCCGAAATATGTGGTGAGGGTGACATGGATGTGTCTCTTGCTCGAACCCCTGCATTGTCCTGGGGTGCTACAGACGAAGAGGTGGCCAGGGATGGTGGCCAAGGAGACTTTACTTCTGGGAGGTCTTTTGATGATGATGATACTCCTGAACTGGCCAATAAAAAACCCAGACGAGAGTACTCACCTGCCAGCGGAGGGTGCGACAGTCCTGCAAGTGACCGCATTTACCCGCAGGATGTCTTCTCCCCTGATGCTCCTTACCTTGGCATCCCTGAGAGCATCAACACCTTTGGGGTGCTTTCCCAGTCTGATGATAATGGATGAGTATGGTGTGATCAACATTGAGTCATGTATTTCTTTTCTTTAATTAATGTCTTGCCAATCTGGTTGGGATGTAGTGTCCCTAAATGTAAGGCAGATCAGATCTAAAATCAGAAGAACAACTGTTCTGGACTACCTGAAACATTTAGGTGCTGATGTTTTTTGCCTTCAGGAGTGTGGGATTCAGGATGCTCCTTGTGACAAAGACTGGCCTTACGGACAGCATATCTGGTCAGGGTCTAATCATAATAAAAATGATGGGGTGGGGATATTAGTTGGGAATAAAGAAATCTCTATTGATAGTTATATTGTGGTGGAGGTGGGCCGATGTTTAATTGCATTTTTGAGTTATAGAGGGTGGCGGGTCAGAATTATTAATTTATATTGCCCTACAGGGAAGGAAGAGCGGCTTGCTCTTCTTGAAAAATTAAGTTTTTTTCTTCCAGGGAAATCTCCCACTATTTTTGTTGGGGACGTTAATTGTGTCACAGAAGGAAAGTGTGACATAACAGGAAAGAAATTGTCCCATTTAATTTGTGATTTTTCCTTTTTAGATGCAGCAGTTGTTGTTCTTGGCATGCCACCACCGCCGACATACCATGCTGACCGTGGTGAGATTCATTCCAGAATTGATTTAATGTTATTTTCTAAAAATATGGTATGTTTGGATTTTTCTCAACAAAAGGTACCTTTTTCGGACCATGAATGTTTGAGAGGCGTGTTTTGTGCGAATGGTGACCAAGTGTATGGCGGTGGGGTATGGAAGTTGAATGCAAGGCTGTTAGAGGATGATGAGGTGATGAATGAGTTTAATGTAAAGTATGAAAGATGGAGAATGCGTAAGAAGGATTTTGTGTGTGTTCTTGACTGGTGGGACTGGGTGAAAGTGCAATTTAAAACTTTCTTCAAAAAGTGGGGCTATAGAAAAGCTGCCAGATATAGGAATAGGTTTAATGACCTTAATAGACGGATTGACTGGTTGAGAAAGTGTGTTGCAAGTGGTTTGGAGATGTCTGATCAACTTACTGAGGCTAAGAATGAATTGAAGTATGTGTTGGATGAGAAAGGAAAGGAAATTATATATCGTACTAAAATTGAGCACCTGGAGAAAAATGAGAAGTGTACGAGGTTCTTTTTTAAAAAAATGAATGGTAGGAAGACTGATATGAATGAAGTTGTGAATGAAAGTGGAACCAACTGTATGGGTGAGGATGTGCTGAACGAAGTGAATAGGTTTTATAGCAAGTTGTATGATGAGAAATGGATTGACTCTGGGCTTGTGTCATATGTTCTGAATGGTGTGGAGAAAAAACTTGATTCTGAGGAGCGTGATCTGTTGTGTGAGGATGTAGTTCTGGATGAAGTGAAGAATGTGGTGTGGAGTGCTAAAAAGAGTAAGACTCCTGGAAAAGATGGTATACCTGTAGAGTTGTATGTGAAAGCATGGGAAGTTTTGGGAACAGATTTGACTGAGGTATGTAAGTATATGTGGGTGAATGGTAGGTTGTGTGAATCAATGAAAGAAGGAGTGGTTGTGCTTGTGTATAAAAAGGGTGAGAGGAAACGTTTGGAAAACTGGAGACCAATAACACTGCTGAATTCGGATTATAAGGTCTACAGTAAGTTACTGGCAAATCGTATGCGTGAAGTGATTGGTAGTGTTGTGGAGGAGGACCAAGTATGTGCAGTGCCTGGAAGAAGTATGAGTGATAACTTGTTATTGTTGAGAGATATGATTGGGGATTGCAAGGATAGAAAGCAGAAATGTATGACTTTAGCTATTGATTTTGAGAAGGCGTTTGACAGGGTTTCGCATGTGTTTTTGTTTAAAGTACTGGAAAGAATGGGGTTTCCTAGAGAATTTGTGAATTGTGTAAAATCATTGTATGATTGTGTGTCAAGTGAGTTCTTGGTTAATGGGTGGCTGTGTGACAAAGTGAAGATTAGGTCAGGAGTAAGGCAGGGGTGTCCTATGTCCCCCGTCTTATTTGTATGTGTAATAGAACCATTGTTATGTTTGATTAGACGGGATAAAATGATGAGAGGTTTGTTGGTGCCTGGTAGTGGTGGTAAGCATGTGAAAGTGTTAGGTTATATGGATGATGTTGTGGTTGTGAGTGAAAGTATGGCTTCTTTGAGTAGAATTAAATTGCTTTTGGATTTTTTTGTTGGTGCGTCTGGTTTTAGGGTAAATTGGAATAAATGTAGTTTTAAATGTTTTGGAGATAGTAGTATTCGTATGGATGGTGTAAAGTGTGAAGTGGGTGCAATCAAGATTTTGGGCGTATTATTTAATGATGACTTAAAAGGGAATGAAAGTTGGGAAGAGTGTGGTATGCGGGTTGAACGTAAATTGAATTTTTGGCGAATGAGAGAATTGACTCTGCGTGGTAAGGTATTAATTATCAAAGCAGTGATTCTCCCTATCCTGCTTTATGTGGCGACTGTTTTTCCTTCTCCTTACAGGAAAATTAAGAGAATAGAGAAGTTGGTATTCACATTCCTGTGGTGTAGTAAGATGGAGAAGTTGAAGCGGGAGAGCCTTTTTAAGGCTTGTCAGCATGGTGGGCTGGCCTTTCCCAATATTGAAGTTTTTTTAGGTCTTAATTATATTAAGACTGTGGTTATTTTGCTGGGTAAAGGCAATAAAGGTGCTTTTATGGCTAATTATTCTGCTGGATGGATGTTGTATGGGTTATGCTGGAGGAAGAGAGATGCGAGTGTGCCTGTGGCCTTTAAGTGTCCTGTTTGGTATGAGGTGATTGAGAAATTTGTGAGAAAGCATGATTTGTTGAGTGTGGGAATGAATGATTTTAGAATGACCAAGAATGTGGTGAAAAGAATGAGTGCAAATGAGGTAGAGTGTAATATTGTTGGGCTGAGAGGGAATGAGGTTTCAGATGCATGGAAGAAGTTAGATACGTTTGGGATGTCAAACAAACAGAAGGATGTGGTGTGGATGACTTTACATAATATTTTACCTGTGAGAGAAGTGCAGAAGAAAAGAGAGTTGATAAGAACAGATGTGTGTCCGAGAGTGGGATGTGGTGGTTGTGAGACTGTGAGGCATGTTATGTGGGATTGTGAGTACGCGTACAGTGTGTGGAAGTGTGTAGGTGGATTGTGTAAGGGTTTAGCAGGCGTGAATTTTGTGGATTGGCGTGTGGCGATGTTTGGAATTGGTGCGTGTAGTCGGTCTAAAGATAGAATTTTATGGTTGATAATGGCTTGTGTGATGGAGAGTTTGTGGGATGCAAGGAACCTTGGACTTTTCAAGAGGAAATCTTTATCAGTGAATGAATGTGTTAGACTTATTCTTTCAAGACTATACCTGATATATAAGTTGGACAGCAGAGGCGGTGGTGGCACAGATGCCGAAGGGATTTGGAAATTTAAAAAGTGGCATTACCTTATCAAATACCAGTGATTTTTTTCTTTGTGATTCCTTGAAGTTTCTGCATTTGTGTTACGTAAAGGATGTTCCCTTGTGATTATATTTCGTCTTATACTACTGCTAAATAAATAGAACCATGATGATGAGAAGTTTTAAGTAGCAAATTTTGGAGAAATTCAAACTGTTTGCTAAAAAACTAAACTGAATGGTTTAAAAAAAAAAAAAAAAAAAATCTGTTCTTATCAGTTTAATATCTGATACGTCCCCTATCTGGGGACCATATATTAAATGGATTTTTAGAACAGGGAGATGGAAAAAGAGCTTGCTCTGTCCACTCCACGCATTGACCTGGTATTGCAGTATCTCCAGGACCGGTGCACCCCTTCTTTAATGCAGTTTCTAAAATCAGAAAGAATTGAATTCAATGTTTTTTGTTCATTTTGCTTGTTTGTCGGATTTTGGGATGGACTCTTTGGCTTTGCTTTTCTTCTCCTCATTGGATTTTTCATGTTCAAAGTTGCAGAAGCCAGATTACAAGCTCATTTTGGTTCAACTTCAGCAACTGTGCATTGCATTGCCATGTAATGTGATGCAATGCTATCTTTCTAGCTCTCCCTTTTTACTTCCTTTTGGATAAACAGACATATTAGGCAAGCATTTTGGAGCTTTCACCTAAATAACTACAGGTGGTGAGATAAGCTGCACAATATAATTGACCTTTCAGTATATTGTTGCACACACACCATCTATTTAGCAAATGCCCTTGTTATCAACAGCAGCCTTTTAAACTCACCTGAGCTAACAGGTATGTGCGCTGGTTACTCTGCTGCGCTTAAAATTTCTTTTTTGGTTTGCTACAATGCCTTTTCTGAAACGTTGTCTCCTTCTTCTGGAACACTGACTTCTTTCATTTAATGCCTGCAGACTATAAAAGAGAACCCAACCCAAAAAGTTTGGTTGATTAGTCTGTGGCATTCTGTTAAACTGTTGCTTATGGCGGTCTCTGTGAGCTTCTCAGCGACATTCAGCCAGCCAGGTATCCTGCCTGCAGTAGATGGAATGTGGCAATGGAACGCTGGCTGCGCGTGTCATAATAGGCTCTGAGCCTTTATATACCTGTGCACAGCAGCAGCCACCTTCAGTCTGCTGCTGGACAGCCAGCAGCAGCAGCAGCAGGAGAGGTATGTAATCAGGAGCCCTCCTGCTAAGGGTAGACAGCTGCTCGTTCCACCCCACCCCCCGCCTTAATTGGTTCTCCTCCCTTCCAACGGTGTTGAGGCGGGTGGGAACAGCAGGGGGTGAAGGTGCTGTGTTTAAAGAGGTGGAGTTATGCAGATCTAAAACGCGTGGATTGCAGCAGCAGCAAGCCGAAAAGTGCAGGCATGTAAGGGATCTAGAGGTTGACAACATGTCTTCTTAACGGGAGTCCAGGAGCTCATCTCCACAAATGGACTTTTCAGGATCCTTGGGTGGCTCCGTAGTTTGAAACCAATTCTGGTTATCGCTTCTCGGCCTTTTGGCTAAGATCAAGTGTAGTATCTGTTCTTATCAGTTTAATATCTAATACGTCCCCTATCTGGGGACCATATATTAAATGGATTTTTAGAACAGGGAGATGGAAAAAGAGCTTGCTCTGTCCACTCCACGCATTGACCTGGTATTGCAGTATCTCCAGGACCGGTGCACCCCTTCTTTAATGCAGTTTCTAAAATCAGAAAGAATTGAATTCAATGTTTTTTGTTCATTTTGCTTGTTTGTCGGATTTTGGGATGGACTCTTTGGCTTTGCTTTTCTTCTCCTCATTGGATTTTTCATGTTCAAAGTTGCAGAAGCCAGATTACAAGCTCATTTTGGTTCAACTTCAGCAACTGTGCATTGCATTGCCATGTAATGTGATGCAATGCTATCTTTCTAGCTCTCCCTTTTTACTTCCTTTTGGATAAACAGACATATTAGGCAAGCATTTTGGAGCTTTCACCTAAATAACTACAGGTGGTGAGATAAGCTGCACAATATAATTGACCTTTCAGTATATTGTTGCACACACACCATCTATTTAGCAAATGCCCTTGTTATCAACAGCAGCCTTTTAAACTCACCTGAGCTAACAGGTATGTGCGCTGGTTACTCTGCTGCGCTTAAAATTTCTTTTTTGGTTTGCTACAATGCCTTTTCTGAAACGTTGTCTCCTTCTGCTGGAACACTGACTTCTTTCATTTAATGCCTGCAGACTATAAAAGAGAACCCAACCCAAAAAGTTTGGTTGATTAGTCTGTGGCATTCTGTTAAACTGTTGCTTATGGCGGTCTCTGTGAGCTTCTCAGCGACATTCAGCCAGCCAGGTATCCTGCCTGCAGTAGATGGAATGTGGCAATGGAACGCTGGCTGCGCGTGTCATAATAGGCTCTGAGCCTTTATATACCTGTGCACAGCAGCAGCCACCTTCAGTCTGCTGCTGGACAGCCAGCAGCAGCAGCAGCAGGAGAGGTATGTAATCAGGAGCCCTCCTGCTAAGGGTAGACAGCTGCTCGTTCCACCCCACCCCCCGACTTAATTGGTTCTCCTCCCTTCCAACGGTGTTGAGGCGGGTGGGAACAGCAGGGGGTGAAGGTGCTGTGTTTAAAGAGGTGGAGTTATGCAGATCTAAAACGCGTGGATTGCAGCAGCAGCAAGCCGAAAAGTGCAGGCATGTAAGGGATCTAGAGGTTGACAACATGTCTTCTTAACGGGAATCCAGGAGCTCATCTCCACAAATGGACTTTTCAGGATCCTTGGGTGGCTCCGTAGTTTGAAACCAATTCTGGTTATCGCTTCTCGGCCTTTTGGCTAAGATCAAGTGTAGTATCTGTTCTTATCAGTTTAATATCTGATACGTCCCCTATCTGGGGACCATATATTAAATGGATTTTTAGAACAGGGAGATGGAAAAAGAGCTTGCTCTGTCCACTCCACGCATTGACCTGGTATTGCAGTATCTCCAGGACCGGTGCACCCCTTCTTTAATGCAGTTTCTAAAATCAGAAAGAATTGAATTCAATGTTTTTTGTTCATTTTGCTTGTTTGTCGGATTTTGGGATGGACTCTTTGGCTTTGCTTTTCTTCTCCTCATTGGATTTTTCATGTTCAAAGTTGCAGAAGCCAGATTACAAGCTCATTTTGGTTCAACTTCAGCAACTGTGCATTGCATTGCCATGTAATGTGATGCAATGCTATCTTTCTAGCTCTCCCTTTTTACTTCCTTTTGGATAAACAGACATATTAGGCAAGCATTTTGGAGCTTTCACCTAAATAACTACAGGTGGTGAGATAAGCTGCACAATATAATTGACCTTTCAGTATATTGTTGCACACACACCATCTATTTAGCAAATGCCCTTGTTATCAACAGCAGCCTTTTAAACTCACCTGAGCTAACAGGTATGTGCGCTGGTTACTCTGCTGCGCTTAAAATTTCTTTTTTGGTTTGCTACAATGCCTTTTCTGAAACGTTGTCTCCTTCTGCTGGAACACTGACTTCTTTCATTTAATGCCTGCAGACTATAAAAGAGAACCCAACCCAAAAAGTTTGGTTGATTAGTCTGTGGCATTCTGTTAAACTGTTGCTTATGGCGGTCTCTGTGAGCTTCTCAGCGACATTCAGCCAGCCAGGTATCCTGCCTGCAGTAGATGGAATGTGGCAATGGAACGCTGGCTGCGCGTGTCATAATAGGCTCTGAGCCTTTATATACCTGTGCACAGCAGCAGCCACCTTCAGTCTGCTGCTGGACAGCCAGCAGCAGCAGCAGCAGGAGAGGTATGTAATCAGGAGCCCTCCTGCTAAGGGTAGACAGCTGCTCGTTCCACCCCACCCCCCGCCTTAATTGGTTCTCCTCCCTTCCAACGGTGTTGAGGCGGGTGGGAACAGCAGGGGGTGAAGGTGCTGTGTTTAAAGAGGTGGCGTTATGCAGATCTAAAACGCGTGGATTGCAGCAGCAGCAAGCCGAAAAGTGCAGGCATGTAAGGGATCTAGAGGTTGACAACATGTCTTCTTAACGGGAGTCCAGGAGCTCATCTCCACAAATGGACTTTTCAGGATCCTTGGGTGGCTCCGTAGTTTGAAACCAATTCTGGTTATCGCTTCTCGGCCTTTTGGCTAAGATCAAGTGTAGTATCTGTTCTTATCAGTTTAATATCTGATACGTCCCCTATCTGGGGACCATATATTAAATGGATTTTTAGAACAGGGAGATGGAAAAAGAGCTTGCTCTGTCCACTCCACGCATTGACCTGGTATTGCAGTATCTCCAGGACCGGTGCACCCCTTCTTTAATGCAGTTTCTAAAATCAGAAAGAATTGAATTCAATGTTTTTTGTTCATTTTGCTTGTTTGTCGGATTTTGGGATGGACTCTTTGGCTTTGCTTTTCTTCTCCTCATTGGATTTTTCATGTTCAAAGTTGCAGAAGCCAGATTACAAGCTCATTTTGGTTCAACTTCAGCAACTGTGCATTGCATTGCCATGTAATGTGATGCAATGCTATCTTTCTAGCTCTCCCTTTTTACTTCCTTTTGGATAAACAGACATATTAGGCAAGCATTTTGGAGCTTTCACCTAAATAACTACAGGTGGTGAGATAAGCTGCACAATATAATTGTCCTTTCAGTATATTGTTGCACACACACCATCTATTTAGCAAATGCCCTTGTTATCAACAGCAGCCTTTTAAACTCACCTGAGCTAACAGGTATGTGCGCTGGTTACTCTGCTGCGCTTAAAATTTCTTTTTTGGTTTGCTACAATGCCTTTTCTGAAACGTTGTCTCCTTCTGCTGGAACACTGACTTCTTTCATTTAATGCCTGCAGACTATAAAAGAGAACCCAACCCAAAAAGTTTGGTTGATTAGTCTGTGGCATTCTGTTAAACTGTTGCTTATGGCGGTCTCTGTGAGCTTCTCAGCGACATTCAGCCAGCCAGGTATCCTGCCTGCAGTAGATGGAATGTGGCAATGGAACGCTGGCTGCGCGTGTCATAATAGGCTCTGAGCCTTTATATACCTGTGCACAGCAGCAGCCACCTTCAGTCTGCTGCTGGACAGCCAGCAGCAGCAGCAGCAGGAGAGGTATGTAATCAGGAGCCCTCCTGCTAAGGGTAGACAGCTGCTCGTTCCACCCTACCCCCCGCCTTAATTGGTTCTCCTCCCTTCCAACGGTGTTGAGGCGGGTGGGAACAGCAGGGGGTGAAGGTGCTGTGTTTAAAGAGGTGGAGTTATGCAGATCTAAAACGCGTGGATTGCAGCAGCAGCAAGCCGAAAAGTGCAGGCATGTAAGGGATCTAGAGGTTGACAACATGTCTTCTTAACGGGAGTCCAGGAGCTCATCTCCACAAATGGACTTTTCAGGATCCTTGGGTGGCTCCGTAGTTTGAAACCAATTCTGGTTATCGCTTCTCGGCCTTTTGGCTAAGATCAAGTGTAGTATCTGTTCTTATCAGTTTAATATCTGATACGTCCCCTATCTGGGGACCATATATTAAATGGATTTTTAGAACAGGGAGATGGAAAAAGAGCTTGCTCTGTCCACTCCACGCATTGACCTGGTATTGCAGTATCTCCAGGACCGGTGCACCCCTTCTTTAATGCAGTTTCTAAAATCAGAAAGAATTGAATTCAATGTTTTTTGTTCATTTTGCTTGTTTGTCGGATTTGGGGATGGACTCTTTGGCTTTGCTTTTCTTCTCCTCATTGGATTTTTCATGTTCAAAGTTGCAGAAGCCAGATTACAAGCTCATTTTGGTTCAACTTCAGCAACTGTGCATTGCATTGCCATGTAATGTGATGCAATGCTATCTTTCTAGCTCTCCCTTTTTACTTCCTTTTGGATAAACAGACATATTAGGCAAGCATTTTGGAGCTTTCACCTAAATAACTACAGGTGGTGAGATAAGCTGCACAATATAATTGACCTTTCAGTATATTGTTGCACACACACCATCTATTTAGCAAATGCCCTTGTTATCAACAGCAGCCTTTTAAACTCACCTGAGCTAACAGGTATGTGCGCTGGTTACTCTGCTGCGCTTAAAATTTCTTTTTTGGTTTGCTACAATGCCTTTTCTGAAACGTTGTCTCCTTCTGCTGGAACACTGACTTCTTTCATTTAATGCCTGCAGACTATAAAAGAGAACCCAACCCAAAAAGTTTGGTTGATTAGTCTGTGGCATTCTGTTAAACTGTTGCTTATGGCGGTCTCTGTGAGCTTCTCAGCGACATTCAGCCAGCCAGGTATCCTGCCTGCAGTAGATGGAATGTGGCAATGGAACGCTGGCTGCGCGTGTCATAATAGGCTCTGAGCCTTTATATACCTGTGCACAGCAGCAGCCACCTTCAGTCTGCTGCTGGACAGCCAGCAGCAGCAGCAGCAGGAGAGGTATGTAATCAGGAGCCCTCCTGCTAAGGGTAGACAGCTGCTCGTTCCACCCCACCCCCCGCCTTAATTGGTTCTCCTCCCTTCCAACGGTGTTGAGGCGGGTGGGAACAGCAGGGGGTGAAGGTGCTGTGTTTAAAGAGGTGGAGTTATGCAGATCTAAAACGCGTGGATTGCAGCAGCAGCAAGCCGAAAAGTGCAGGCATGTAAGGGATCTAGAGGTTGACAACATGTCTTCTTAACGGGAGTCCAGGAGCTCATCTCCACAAATGGACTTTTCAGGATCCTTGGGTGGCTCCGTAGTTTGAAACCAATTCTGGTTATCGCTTCTCGGCCTTTTGGCTAAGATCAAGTGTAGTATCTGTTCTTATCAGTTTAATATCTGATACGTCCCCTATCTGGGGACCATATATTAAATGGATTTTTAGAACAGGGAGATGGAAAAAGAGCTTGCTCTGTCCACTCCACGCATTGACCTGGTATTGCAGTATCTCCAGGACTGGTGCACCCCTTCTTTAATGCAGTTTCTAAAATCAGAAAGAATTGAATTCAATGTTTTTTGTTCATTTTGCTTGTTTGTCGGATTTTGGGATGGACTCTTTGGCTTTGCTTTTCTTCTCCTCATTGGATTTTTCATGTTCAAAGTTGCAGAAGCCAGATTACAAGCTCATTTTGGTTCAACTTCAGCAACTGTGCATTGCATTGCCATGTAATGTGATGCAATGCTATCTTTCTAGCTCTCCCTTTTTACTTCCTTTTGGATAAATAGACATATTAGGCAAGCATTTTGGAGCTTTCACCTAAATAACTACAGGTGGTGAGATAAGCTGCACAATATAATTGACCTTTCAGTATATTGTTGCACACACACCATCTATTTAGCAAATGCCCTTGTTATCAACAGCAGCCTTTTAAACTCACCTGAGCTAACAGGTATGTGCGCTGGTTACTCTGCTGCGCTTAAAATTTCTTTTTTGGTTTGCTACAATGCCTTTTCTGAAACGTTGTCTCCTTCTGCTGGAACACTGACTTCTTTCATTTAATGCCTGCAGACTATAAAAGAGAACCCAACCCAAAAAGTTTGGTTGATTAGTCTGTGGCATTCTGTTAAACTGTTGCTTATGGCGGTCTCTGTGAGCTTCTCAGCGACATTCAGCCAGCCAGGTATCCTGCCTGCAGTAGATGGAATGTGGCAATGGAACGCTGGCTGCGCGTGTCATAATAGGCTCTGAGCCTTTATATACCTGTGCACAGCAGCAGCCACCTTCAGTCTGCTGCTGGACAGCCAGCAACAGCAGCAGCAGGAGAGGTATGTAATCAGGAGCCCTCCTGCTAAGGGTAGACAGCTGCTCGTTCCACCCCACCCCCCGCCTTAATTGGTTCTCCTCCCTTCCAACGGTGTTGAGGCGGGTGGGAACAGCAGGGGGTGAAGGTGCTGTGTTTAAAGAGGTGGAGTTATGCAGATCTAAAACGCGTGGATTGCAGCAGCAGCAAGCCGAAAAGTGCAGGCATGTAAGGGATCTAGAGGTTGACAACATGTCTTCTTAACGGGAGTCCAGGAGCTCATCTCCACAAATGGACTTTTCAGGATCCTTGGGTGGCTCCGTAGTTTGAAACCAATTCTGGTTATCGCTTCTCGGCCTTTTGGCTAAGATCAAGTGTAGTATCTGTTCTTTTAAGAACACAAGAGCTACGATCTACACTTGACGAGAGCGATCGAACTCGGAAGGAGAAGAGCTTCGGATCCCAGCTGACATCGGAGAACGAAGGCGGATATCGGTGGGAGGAAGAAGCTCTAAAGAATCCAGAAGAAGACGAAGACTCGGAGAAGAATCGGGCTGTCCTGTGGAATCTTCGAGGAAGAAAATCATCGAGACAAAGACCTTTCGGGGAATTTGTCCAGAACACGACGGGAGAAGAATCTGCATAGCTCCACCCATTCCGGGAAGAGTTCCAGATCCAGCTCCAAGAAGTAACTGCAGGAGGAAAGCCATGGCAAGCGCTGCGAGGAAGGCCGAAAAGAAGAGCCTGGAGCTGGGGACAGCCAGGAGGGCCCAGCCAGGAGCCGATTCTGACCCCAAGGACTCTGCCTCCACGACTGGCCAGCAGAAGGGACCCCAGAAGCCCCGCCACGAAGCTCCAGCCCTAGAGCCATGGATGCGGCAGACGGTGGCCCTGAAGCTGAAGGAAGTGGATGGGAGGGTGCCGGACATGTCCTCGGACGTGTTCTGCCAGAAGATGCTGCTGGATCGAGGCTTCTCCAGGTCGGACACCCTCAGCATCCAGACCTTCTTGACGGGGATCTTCTTCGTCACCTTCGCCACTGTGAACACCTGCAGGAGGTTCTGGGAAATGGTAAGCGCAAAAGGACCGGATAATTCTTTCTCTGCCTTTACAGGTAGCTGCACTATCCAGAGGGATGAAAGGAGGATCACGGTCTCCATGCGCAACCCGCACACCCCAGGCCAAGACATCTGTACCTTCCTGAGACGCTTCTGTTTGGTTGTGAAGGAACCCTCTCACATCCTGAATGGACTCGGCTTCTGGACAGGTAAGTGGTCGGTGACCGTTAGACTTCACAGGGACCTGGCGTACTCAGACGGACTTCGGCACCTGCCCCCGACATTCTCCCTGGGCAACTCCTACGGCCTCATCTATTACCCGGACATGCCGCGGAACTGCAGGAGATGCGGCAAGAACGGCCACGAGATGAAGGACTGCAAGGAGGATGCCTGCAGGATTTGTCGAGTGACGGGACACAGCTCGAAGGACTGCCCGAAGAAGACGTCCTGCAACCTGTGTGGGCTGGCGGCTCATCTGTACAAGGATTGCCCCAGGCGTGAGAGATCCTGGGCATCGGTGGTTGCGACGACCCCAGCTACGGAGGACAAGGCCCCGACGACCAGGCCTGTGAAGGTCAAGGACGCGACGACCAAGGCCCCAGCGGCCAAGGCCGAGACGACCAAGGCCAAAGCGGTCAAGGAGTCGGTGGCCAAAGCCCCAGCGACGGTCCCAGCAGCTCCGAAGCAGAAGAAAAAGTCAAAGGAGGGTAAGAGTTCTGTCACCCCTCTCTCGATCCCTCCCCCTGCCACCCCCGTCCAATCCCCCCCCACCCCGGCCACCCCTGCTGAGGATTCCACTTCCTCTTCCTCCTTCCCCTACTCCTCAGCAGGTGTCCTTTCCCCTGCCCCGGCAGCCACTCTCCCTCCCCAGACCATGGTAGCGGTGGAATTAACCTTTCCTCCACCCGCCGCTATCTATTCCGAGGAGGATTTTCCCCTTCTTGTCTCCCCAGTTCCAACCCGGGGAAAGAGGAAGGTGGAGGACAGCCCTGCTACTGAATCCTCCAAAAAGAAGATTCTGGATTTCGTAGGCGAAAAGGAGGATACCCTCCCTGAGCCAGAAGAGATGGAGCACATGGTTGAGACCCTGGTGGCCGAGCCAGAAGAGGAGGAACTGGTGGTCGCCGAGATCGAGGCCGCGCTGCTTGACCAGATGGAGGAAGAGGGCCTGCTGGTGATCCCGTCACCAGCAGTCAACACCGACGAGGGACCACCCGACCGGAGTGGTAACTAAGGTGTATTGCCTGCGCTAACTTTTTCTTTTTTCCCTACATGATGGCTAATATTAACTTATTTTCCATTAATGTCAGGAGCATCAAGGACAAGTTCAGACGTCAGACTATTTATGCCTTCCTTACTTCCCAGTTGTGTGATGTTAATATGTTGCAGGAATGTTCCCTTCCCTCCTCTAGGTCCTTCAAACATCTGGCCAGGGAGTGGTCCCACGGTCCATCCTACTGGTCCGGTGGGGGTGACTGCAAGTCTGCGGGGGTCGCAATTCTGATCAGGGGGGGCGCATTCACGCTTGAGTCCGTCCAGGAGCTCATCTGCGGCAGGGCTCTTGTTGTAGATGGCAACTGGGCGGGAGAACCTGTCAGGTTCATCAACGTGTATGCGTCCCCACTGAAGAATGAGCGTTTGGAGCTTTTCCAGACCCTGCGGCTTCAGCTTGCCACCACCAGGACCTTAGTGATGGCCGGGGATTTCAACTGCCCCATCGAGGAGGACGGTCGTAGTTCTGGCACATCTGCCAAGTTGGACATCACGTCCAAGCTGCTCATCGAGATGGTAACCGAGGCCTCTCTTCAGGACGTGGTGGGCTCCATGGGGAGAGGCTCCACGAACTATTCGTGGAGCCGACCCGATGGCTCACTCCGCTCCAGGATTGACTTTGTGTTCACCTCTCGGGCAGTCAGGCAGAGTAGGCACTCGATGGTCTCCTGCTTCTTCTCCGACCACAGAGCCATTCACTTACAAGGTGTCCTCGGCGACGGTTTTCCGTCCGGCCCCGGCTCCTGGAAGCTGAATTGTGCTCTGCTGGCTCAGGATGAAGTCGTGGAGGAGCTGAGAGCAGCCTACGCAATGTGGCAGTCCTACAAGGGTAGCTTCCAAACAGTCTCTGATTGGTGGGAATATGTTAAACTTGAGTTTCGCTGTTTCTTTCAGGCCAAGGGTCGACAACAGGCGTGTGAGAAGAGGAGGGACTTCAGAGGGCTGCAGCGCGAGCTGCGGTCGCTGCAGGACCTTCTTCACTGCGGCTGGGACGTGAGGGAGGAGCTGGAGGAGACCAAGAAGAGCCTGAAAAGGCACTTTGAGGAGGAGTCCAAGCGAATCATCTTCCGTTCCAAAGTGGAGAATCTGGAGAAGGGTGAGAAATGTAACTCATTCTTTTTCAGGAAACTTCATGCCGGTCACACGCCCCTGAACGAGCTGCGAGACGAGAGCGGAAACATGCGACGTGGGAAGGAGGACGTGATGAGGGTCGTCAGCGACTTCTACAGCGAACTCTACTCCCACAAGACTACCGACCCCGACGCTGCTGATAAGTTCCTGTCAGGTATCACTAACCATCTTGATCCTGCAGGCACGGCAGCCTTGGACAAACCTCTGATGGTGGGCGAATTGCTCTCTGCCGCTAAATCCTTTAGGACCGGCAGGACCCCGGGCAGTGATGGTCTTCCAGCGGAGCTCTATGTAGCGCTGGGAGACCTCATCTGTCCGGACCTGTTGGACCTGTACGAGGAGATGGTGGTGGAGGGTAGAATGCCTCCATCTTTGAGGGAAGGAATGGTCACGATCCTGTACAAGCGGAAGGGAGAGAGGTGCGACCTGAGGAATTGGCGTCCCATCACTCTGCTCAACGTGGACTACAAGATCCTGGCCAAGACGATGGCGACACGACTTAAGACGGTCATCGGACGGATCATCCACCCGGACCAGACCTGCGGCATCCCTGGACGTCGCATCGCAGACAGCCTCGCTCTCGTGCGGGACACGGTCGAGTACATCAAGGTCCGCCGCGCACACGCGGCCCTGGTCTCCTTGGATCAGGAGAAGGCCTTCGACCGGGTTTCCCACGAGTTCATGGGCCGAGCTCTGCACCGGTTAGGTTTGGGTAACATGTTTTGTTCGTATGTCCGTCTGATGTATTTTGATATCCACAGCTCGGTGTTGGTGAACGGCTGGAAGACTGACCCCTTCCCTGTCCTCTCTGGGGTCAGACAAGGCTGCCCTCTATCACCTCTTCTTTTTGTTTGTGTTATAGAACTCTTCGCAGAGGCTATCCGGCAGAATGGAGAGATCAGAGGGATCACCGCACCGGGTCCGGGACGACACGAGGTCAAGTGCTCGCTCTACATGGACGACGTCACCGTCTTCTGCGCTGATCGTGGTTCAGTCGACGCCCTCGTCCAGACGTGTGAGAGGTTCGGCCGGGCTTCAGGGGCCAAAGTCAACTGCAGGAAGTCGGAAGCCATGCTCTTCGGGGATTGGCAGCCGGCCTCCTCCGCCCCCTTCCCCTTCAACATTCAACCGGATTTCCTCAAGGTGCTGGGAGTCTGGTTCGGGAAGGAAGGAGCGGCCCTCAAGTCCTGGCAAGAACGCTTGGCCAAGGTGAAGCAACGGATCGGACTCTGGAGCCTCAGACACCTCACTTGTGAGGGTAAGGCACTCATCCTGCGTAATGAGGTCCTGCCCGTCTTGCAGTACACGGCGCAGGCCTGGCCCCCACACGTCACTGTGTGCAGGGCCATTACCAGGACAGTGTTTCACTTTGTCTGGGGATCCAAGATGGACAGAGTCAGGCGGGCCGTCATGTACAAGGAGCCTCGCAAGGGTGGGAAGGGCGTTCCAGATATCCCCACCCTCCTGCGATCCTCTTTTGTGTGTGATTGTGTCCGCCGGACTTTGCAAGTCAAGAATGGCTCCGCGGGCAGGTCCATGTCTCGCTTCTTCCTGCTTCCTCTTTGGAGGCGACTCGGCTGGGACAAGTGGGACAGCTCCTTCCCCTACAACTGGACGACGCCATGGTTCTACGGAGACGTCGTTCGATTTGTGGGGGAGCATCAACTGGAGGGACTCAAGCCCGACTTGTGGAAGCCCAAAACTATCCACAAGCTAATCAGAGCCAAGGATGACGTGGAGAACATCACAGGACTTCACCAGGACACGCTGGAGACTGTGTGGACAAATGTGTCGTCTGACAGGCTGACCAACGGGCACAAGGACTTGTCGTGGATGGCGATTCAGGGCGGACTGCCCGTCCGGTCATTCATGCATGCCCGGAACCTGTGCAAGACCCGGTACTGCCCAAGGTGCCCCTTCGTGGAGGAAACATCTTTGCACACTTTTTGGGACTGCGGATTTGCACAGCGCCTATTGACTGCACTTGAGGACGACCTGAGGAACTCTGTCCCCAGGGCGAGCCTATCGCACCATTCTGTGCTTTACGGACTCTTCCCTGGGGTTCATACCGTCGGAGCCATCCAGGAGGCTTGGCGCCTTATGAACTGCTTCAAGGATGCCGTTTGGGTCGCCAGGAACCGGCTCATCTTGAGGAGGGAGAGGATGTCCATCCAGGACTGCCGCAGGCTGATCCACAGCCTGCTCAGAGACTATTCCATCATGGACGGTCCGGAGGACGAGGACGAGGACTAAACCCCTCCTCCCCCTCTCCCCTTATGTGTCTTGTCTTTCAATAAAGCTTCGGGCCTGTGATTTTCCCCTCCCCATCCCCTTTTTCCCAATCCCCATCCCTTATCACGGTTCGTCGTACTGTATTGATTGACATGCTTTTCTTTCAGATTGAGTGTTTTGTGTAGCATAGGGGTGTGATGTGTCTAGTTAGTGCGTCGTATCCTCATGCTATGTAAATATGATGTAGAATTCTGTGTGTACTGGGCTGCGGCACTGTACACTGTCTGTTAACTTATTTTTTGTGCTAATAAAAGATATATTCAATCAAAAAAATCTGTTCTTATCAGTTTAATATCTGATACGTCCCCTATCTGGGGACCATATATTAAATGGATTTTTAGAACAGGGAGATGGAAAAAGAGCTTGCTCTGTCCACTCCACGCATTGACCTGGTATTGCAGTATCTCCAGGACCGGTGCACCCCTTCTTTAATGCAGTTTCTAAAATCAGAAAGAATTGAATTCAATGTTTTTTGTTCATTTTGCTTGTTTGTCGGATTTTGGGATGGACTCTTTGGCTTTGCTTTTCTTCTCCTCATTGGATTTTTCATGTTCAAAGTTGCAGAAGCCAGATTACAAGCTCATTTTGGTTCAACTTCAGCAACTGTGCATTGCATTGCCATGTAATGTGATGCAATGCTATCTTTCTAGCTCTCCCTTTTTACTTCCTTTTGGATAAACAGACATATTAGGCAAGCATTTTGGAGCTTTCACCTAAATAACTACAGGTGGTGAGATAAGCTGCACAATATAATTGACCTTTCAGTATATTGTTGCACACACACCATCTATTTAGCAAATGCCCTTGTTATCAACAGCAGCCTTTTAAACTCACCTGAGCTAACAGGTATGTGCGCTGGTTACTCTGCTGCGCTTAAAATTTCTTTTTTGGTTTGCTACAATGCCTTTTCTGAAACGTTGTCTCCTTCTGCTGGAACACTGACTTCTTTCATTTAATGCCTGCAGACTATAAAAGAGAACCCAACCCAAAAAGTTTGGTTGATTAGTCTGTGGCATTCTGTTAAACTGTTGCTTATGGCGGTCTCTGTGAGCTTCTCAGCGACATTCAGCCAGCCAGGTATCCTGCCTGCAGTAGATGGAATGTGGCAATGGAACGCTGGCTGCGCGTGTCATAATAGGCTCTGAGCCTTTATATACCTGTGCACAGCAGCAGCCACCTTCAGTCTGCTGCTGGACAGCCAGCAGCAGCAGGAGAGGTATGTAATCAGGAGCCCTCCTGCTAAGGGTAGACAGCTGCTCGTTCCACCCCACCCCCCGCCTTAATTGGTTCTCCTCCCTTCCAACGGTGTTGAGGCGGGTGGGAACAGCAGGGGGTGAAGGTGCTGTGTTTAAAGAGGTGGAGTTATGCAGATCTAAAACGCGTGGATTGCAGCAGCAGCAAGCCGAAAAGTGCAGGCATGTAAGGGATCTAGAGGTTGACAACATGTCTTCTTAACGGGAGTCCAGGAGCTCATCTCCACAAATGGACTTTTCAGGATCCTTGGGTGGCTCCGTAGTTTGAAACCAATTCTGGTTATCGCTTCTCGGCCTTTTGGCTAAGACCAAGTGTCTTGTCTGGGGTCCTTGAGTGTTTTCCCTTGGCCTTCCGGCATCGCCATCTTGATGGCTTAAGCCGGTTGCTTCTTTAGGGGGAGAACGAGGAGGAACGAGAGAGTGATCATAATGGGCGTGAAGATACGCTATGCTGGGACCGATGACAATCGGGTTCGCAATGCATTCCGCATTGAAGTTGATGCTGCTGTCAGAGAGCGTTTCAATCTGTCGTATATGGTGCACGAGGTGATCTTCAAAATCCTGGAAGTGACAAGAGAAAACATCGTCTGCCTGCAGGAATCCCGGAAAGAAGGACGGTATGTCTTGGTGTTGCAATCTATGGCGGCTTGCCGGAACCTGTATAAGAAGTTGAGGGAGCAGGAGAAGAATCCAACCTTGCATGGTTTGACTTTTACAGTCTTGTACTCCAAAGGTGATGTTCCCCTAGTCATATTTATGTATAATCCCTTTGTGCACGAACATGACATTGCGACTTTTCTTAAGAGGCATTGTGACTTTGTGAGCAACAGTCACAAAATCATGAACGAGGAGAACTTATGGACTGGCAAATACAGATATTTTGTCAGATTTGGGGAAAGTTCTTCGGAGCCTGGAGGTGTTCATTACCCTCCCCAAAGTTTCTCTATCGGGAGAGATAGGGGTATTCTCTTCTTTCCTGAGGCCCCAGTTTTTTGCAGGAAATGTAAGAAGTACGGACACTTACAAGAGGTTTGTACTGCTGTGCCTGTTTGCTCCAAGTGCAACCAAAGTGGGCATGTTGCTAAGGACTGTACCAATCCAATTGTTTGCAATGCTTGTGGCATGGAGGGGCATGCCTTTAAGGATTGTACTCGTCGTGCGAACGAGGGCAAGGCAAGGGCATACTCTGAGGTGGTCTCGAACTCTCCGAGGCCTAAGAGTGTGGCACCTGAGGCCGCAGTTTCTTCCAGGGTGAAGGTAGTGGAACAGCGTGTGGAGACTGCTCCAGTGAGGGCGTCTGCTGACCTACTGGTGGAGCCCGGGAGAGTGGAAGAGGTTCTGGCAGCTGAGATGGACATTTCTTCCTATCAGGGGGGTTTCATTGACTCCTTTTGTGAAGAACGTGAGGGAGCCTTGGAAATCCCAGGGGACCCAGCTCTCAGTTGGAGCAGTGAAAGTATGGATGAAGAGGGAGCTGGAGGTCAAGGAGACTTCACTGAGACTGGGGTGAGGTCTTCTGAGGAACCGGACCGCGCTAAGAATAAAAGGGCCCGGTTGTCTGAACCATCAAGTAGCCAATGCGTGGCAAGTCCGGTGAGTGAGCGGGATTACCCAGTGGTTTCTCTTTCTCCTGCGTCAACGGCTTACCTGGAGGAGAATTTGGAGTCCACTATCTTTCAGCTAAGTGGGAGTTCGCCGGATGACAAAGGATAAGGAAGGCATGTTTTTTTGCTGAGACTGGTGTTTCTGGTTTTTGAGCCAAAGAATGGTCTCTAAACCAAATTGGGACATTGCGTCCCTTAATGTAAGACTTTTAAAGTCTAGAGTTAGAAGATCTGTGATTCTGGACTTCTTACATAACCATTCTTTTGATATTATGTGTCTACAGGAGTGTGGTATAGAAGAACCCCTGGAAGACGCTGATTGGCCATATGGCCAGCATATCTGGTCTGGCTCTAGTGGGAATAAAAATGATGGAGTTGGGATAGTATTAAATAATAGAAATTTTGTTTTTGAATATTATAAGGTAATAGAGGTGGGTCGTTGCATCTCTGCAGTTGTGTGTGGGAGGGGGTGGAAAGTTAAAATTATAAATATTTATGGTCCTACAAAAAAAGAAGACAGGTTAAGTTTATTAGATAAATTATGTTTAGAATTACCTGGTAGGATCCCTGTGATAGTAACAGGTGATTTTAACTGTGTAACTGAGGGGAAAGTTGATGCCTCAGGAAAAAAATTGGCAAACATTATTTCTGATTTTTTCTTTTTTGATGCTGCTGAGGTTTATTTGGGGAAGCCACCACCACCAACCTATAAAGCTGACAGGGGTGGGATAACATCTAGGATTGATAGGATGTTTTTTTCTAAAAATATAATATGTGATGGTTTTTCTCAATTTTCAGTTCCTTTTTCGGACCATGTGTGCCTGAAAGGTGAGTTTAGAGGGGATTTAAGGCGGGTGCATGGGAGAGGTGTGTGGAAATTGAATGTGAGTTTGCTTGAGGATGAGAGAATTGTGAATGATTTTAAGAAAAAATATAGTTGGTGTAAATCTCAAAAGAGTAAGTTTGAAAGTGTGTTGGTGTGGTGGGATTGGATGAAGTATGAAGTGCAAAAGTTTTTTCGTCGATGGGGCTATAAAAAGGCTGCCATGGTTAGGAGTCAATATAAAGATTTAATGATGAGGGTGGAATGGCTGGAGAAAATGAGGATGTGTGGTGTGGATGTGGATGATTTGTTAAGAAGTGCGAGAGAGGATTTGAAGAGGACTTTGGAGAGGAAGGGAAGGGAAATAATTTTTAGGTCAAAGGTGGTCCATCTTGATAAAGATGAAAAGTGTTCAAGATATTTCTTTAAAAAAATAAATGGTAAGAAGGAGGGTATGGAGGAGATTTTTGATGTGGATGGTGTTTGTGTGAGTGGGGAGGATGTAATGAAGGAAGTGGTCACGTTTTATGCTGAGTTGTTTGGCAGGAAGTGGGTGGATGAGAGTTTGAAAGAAGAAGTGCTTAAGACTTTGGATTGTAAGGTGGATAAGGATGGATGTTCTGGTCTACGTGAGGCAGTGATTGAGGAGGAAGTTAAGAAAGCGGTGTTTGGTGCAAGGAAAAATGTGACGCCTGGGAAGGATGGTTTGCCTGTGGAGCTATATGTTATGATGTGGGAAGTGATGGGTATGGATTTAGTGGAAGTGTGTCAGTTTATGTGGGAGAATGGGATGCTTGCGGGTTCAATGAAGGAGGGAGTGGTGGTCTTAATCCATAAGAAAGGGGATAAAAGGTGTTTGAGTAATTGGAGGCCAATTACGCTTCTGAACGCCGATTACAAGGTATTCAGTAAAATTTTGGCGTGTCGGATGCGTGTGGTTATAGCTGATGTGATTGGTAAAGATCAAGTGTGTGCAGTGCCTGGTAGATGTATGACAGATAATCTGTGTCTTTTAAGAGATGTGTTGTGGGATTGTAAAGTAAGAAAGCAGAAGTGTATGGTGATGGCTGTTGACTTTGAAAAGGCGTTTGATCGCGTGTCTCATGTGTTTCTATTTGAGGTTTTGCGTAGAATGGGTTTTCCGGAGAAATTTGTGCGTGCCGTGAGAGGATTGTATGGGGAGGTGGTGAGTGAATTTCTGGTGAATGGGTTTTTGAGTGAGAAAGTGTGTATTAGGTCTGGTGTGAGGCAAGGTTGTCCCATGTCACCGGTATTATTTGTGTGTGTGATTGAGCCACTGCTGTGTATGATTCGGAAAGAGAAAGTGGTGCGTGGTTTGTTAGTGCCGGGGAGTGGTGGAATGACTGTGAAAGTCTTAGGATATATGGATGATGTAGTAGTGGTGAGTGAGAGTGTGGCCTCTATGGAGAGAGTAAAATTGTTGTTGAATTTTTTTTGTGGCGCGTCAGCGTTTCGTGTGAATTGGAACAAATGCATGTTTAAATGTTTTGGTGACAATAGGATTAAGATGGATGGTGTGGCTGGTGTGGATGGTGCAATTAAAGTGTTGGGAGTTTTTTTTAATGATGATTTGAAAGGTTATGAGAGTTGGGATGAATGTGGTGAGCGGATTGTGCGGAAGATGAATTTTTGGAAGTTACGTTCTTTGTCTTTGGTAGGGAAGGTTCTTATTATTAAGGCTGTTATTCTCCCTATTTTGCTTTATGTTTCTTGTATTTTTCCAGTGCCCTATAGGAAAATTAAAAAAGTGGAGAAACTAATTTTTGTGTTTTTTTGGGGCAGTAGGATGGAAAGACTTATGAGAGAGATTTTGTTTAAGCAATATTTGTATGGGGGACTGAAGTTTCCGAATATTGAAGTGTTTCTAACATTGCATTTTATTAAGACTACGGTCATTTTGATTGGGAAGAATAATAAAGGGGCATTTATGTGTAAGTATTTGGCTGGATGGATGCTGTATGGTCTGAATTGGGTGAAGCGTGATAAGAATGTGCCTGTTGCTTTTAAGTGTCCTGAGTGGTATGGTTTGATTGAGAAGTTTGTGAGGAAGAATGATTTGTTAGTAGTTGCAATGAAAGACTTTACGTTTGTTAAGAAGGTGATGGGGAAGATGTGTGTGAATGAGTGTGAGAGTAATGTGGTGGGGTTGCGTTCTATGGAAGTTGCGCGGGTATGGAAGAAGTTAAGCATTCAAGGTGTGTCGAATAGACAGCGAGATATAGTATGGATGAGCCTTCATAATATTTTGCCAGTGAGGGATTTTCAGAAGAAAAGAGATCTCATAAGATCTGCAGTATGTCCAAGGGATGGTTGTGGAGCGAATGAGACGGTGAGGCACCTTATGTGGGATTGTAATTTTGCGTATGATGTGTGGAAAGGTGTGGGTGGACTGTGTAAAGGGGTTGCTGGTGTGAAGTTTATTGATTGGAGAGTGGCTATGTTTGGTTTTGGTGCTAGTCGTCGTGGCCTAGACAGGATGATGTGGTTTATTATGGTGTGTGTGCAGGAGAGCTTGTGGGATGTGAGAAATTTGTGTGTGTTTAAAAGAGTAAATTTAACAGTAAATGATTGTATTAGGTTGATCTTAGCAAGACTATATGTAATCTATTTGTGGGATACAAGAGAAGGTGGTGGTGGTGGAACAGATTCTGAAGGTGTGTGGAAATACCTTAAGTGGCAGGATATGGTTAAATACCGTTGATATTTTTTCTGGAAATTTCTCTGGCATAGGATTACTTGTTTGTATTTTTGTTGAATAATCCTTTAATAAAGAAACCACAATGATGTTTATGAAGTGGCAGTATAACTTATGACGAAGTCTGGTTAACTGTTTGCTTATATCTAAACCTGAGTGGTTTTAAAAAAAAAAAAAAAAAAAAAAAAAAAAATCTGTTCTTATCAGTTTAATATCTGATACGTCCCCTATCTGGGGACCATATATTAAATGGATTTTTAGAACAGGGAGATGGAAAAAGAGCTTGCTCTGTCCACTCCACGCATTGACCTGGTATTGCAGTATCTCCAGGACTGGTGCACCCCTTCTTTAATGCAGTTTCTAAAATCAGAAAGAATTGAATTCAATGTTTTTTGTTCATTTTGCTTGTTTGTCGGATTTTGGGATGGACTCTTTGGCTTTGCTTTTCTTCTCCTCATTGGATTTTTCATGTTCAAAGTTGCAGAAGCCAGATTACAAGCTCATTTTGGTTCAGCTTCAGCAACTTTGCATTGCATTGCCATGTAATGTGATGCAATGCTATCTTTCTAGCTCTCCCTTTTTACTTCCTTTTGGATAAACAGACATATTAGGCAAGCATTTTGGAGCTTTCACCTAAATAACTACAGGTGGTGAGATAAGCTGCACAATATAATTGACCTTTCAGTATATTGTTGCACACACACCATCTATTTAGCAAATGCCCTTGTTATCAACAGCAGCCTTTTAAACTCACCTGAGCTAACAGGTATGTGCGCTGGTTACTCTGCTGCGCTTAAAATTTCTTTTTTGGTTTGCTACAATGCCTTTTCTGAAACGTTGTCTCCTTCTGCTGGAACACTGACTTCTTTCATTTAATGCCTGCAGACTATAAAAGAGAACCCAACCCAAAAAGTTTGGTTGATTAGTCTGTGGCATTCTGTTAAACTGTTGCTTATGGCGGTCTCTGTGAGCTTCTCAGCGACATTCAGCCAGCCAGGTATCCTGCCTGTAGTAGATGGAATGTGGCAATGGAACGCTGGCTGCGCGTGTCATAATAGGCTCTGAGCCTTTATATACCTGTGCACAGCAGCAGCCACCTTCAGTCTGCTGCTGGACAGCCAGCAGCAGCAGCAGCAGGAGAGGTATGTAATCAGGAGCCCTCCTGCTAAGGGTAGACAGCTGCTCGTTCCACCCCACCCCCCGCCTTAATTGGTTCTCCTCCCTTCCAACGGTGTTGAGGCGGGTGGGAACAGCAGGGGGTGAAGGTGCTGTGTTTAAAGAGGTGGAGTTATGCAGATCTAAAACGCGTGGATTGCAGCAGCAGCAAGCCGAAAAGTGCAGGCATGTAAGGGATCTAGAGGTTGACAACATGTCTTCTTAACGGGAGTCCAGGAGCTCATCTCCACAAATGGACTTTTCAGGATCCTTGGGTGGCTCCGTAGTTTGAAACCAATTCTGGTTATCGCTTCTCGGCCTTTTGGCTAAGATCAAGTGTAGTATCTGTTCTTATCAGTTTAATATCTGATACGTCCCCTATCTGGGGACCATATATTAAATGGATTTTTAGAACAGGGAGATGGAAAAAGAGCTTACTCTGTCCACTCCACGCATTGACCTGGTATTGCAGTATCTCCAGGACCGGTGCACCCCTTCTTTAATGCAGTTTCTAAAATCAGAAAGAATTGAATTCAATGTTTTTTGTTCATTTTGCTTGTTTGTCGGATTTGGGGATGGACTCTTTGGCTTTGCTTTTCTTCTCCTCATTAGATTTTTCATGTTCAAAGTTGCAGAAGCCAGATTACAAGCTCATTTTGGTTCAACTTCAGCAACTGTGCATTGCATTGCCATGTAATGTGATGCAATGCTATCTTTCTAGCTCTCCTTTTTACTTCCTTTTGGATAAACAGACATATTAGGCAAGCATTTTGGAGCTTTCACCTAAATAACTACAGGTGGTGAGATAAGCTGCACAATATAATTGACCTTTCAGTATATTGTTGCACACACACCATCTATTTAGCAAATGCCCTTGTTATCAACAGCAGCCTTTTAAACTCACCTGAGCTAACAGGTATGTGCGCTGGTTACTCTGCTGCGCTTAAAATTTCTTTTTTGGTTTGCTACAATGCCTTTTCTGAAACGTTGTCTCCTTCTTCTGGAACACTGACTTCTTTCATTTAATGCCTGCAGACTATAAAAGAGAACCCAACCCAAAAAGTTTGGTTGATTAGTCTGTGGCATTCTGTTAAACTGTTGCTTATGGCGGTCTCTGTGAGCTTCTCAGCGACATTCAGCCAGCCAGGTATCCTGCCTGCAGTAGATGGAATGTGGCAATGGAACGCTGGCTGCGCGTGTCATAATAGGCTCTGAGCCTTTATATACCTGTGCACAGCAGCAGCCACCTTCAGTCTGCTGCTGGACAGCCAGCAGCAGCAGCAGCAGGAGAGGTATGTAATCAGGAGCCCTCCTGCTAAGGGTAGACAGCTGCTCGTTCCACCCCACCCCCCGCCTTAATTGGTTCTCCTCCCTTCCAACGGTGTTGAGGCGGGTGGGAACAGCAGGGGGTGAAGGTGCTGTGTTTAAAGAGGTGGAGTTATGCAGATCTAAAACGCGTGGATTGCAGCAGCAGCAAGCCGAAAAGTGCAGGCATGTAAGGGATCTAGAGGTTGACAACATGTCTTCTTAACGGGAGTCCAGGAGCTCATCTCCACAAATGGACTTTTCAGGATCCTTGGGTGGCTCCGTAGTTTGAAACCAATTCTGGTTATCGCTTCTCGGCCTTTTGGCTAAGATCAAGTGTAGTATCTGTTCTTATCAGTTTAATATCTGATACGTCCCCTATCTGGGGACCATATATTAAATGGATTTTTAGAACAGGGAGATGGAAAAAGAGCTTGCTCTGTCCACTCCACGCATTGACCTGGTATTGCAGTATCTCCAGGACCGGTGCACCCCTTCTTTAATGCAGTTTCTAAAATCAGAAAGAATTGAATTCAATGTTTTTTGTTCATTTTGCTTGTTTGTCGGATTTTGGGATGGACTCTTTGGCTTTGCTTTTCTTCTCCTCATTGGATTTTTCATGTTCAAAGTTGCAGAAGCCAGATTACAAGCTCATTTTGGTTCAACTTCAGCAACTGTGCATTGCATTGCCATGTAATGTGATGCAATGCTATCTTTCTAGCTCTCCCTTTTTACTTCCTTTTGGATAAACAGACATATTAGGCAAGCATTTTGGAGCTTTCACCTAAATAACTACAGGTGGTGAGATAAGCTGCACAATATAATTGACCTTTCAGTATATTGTTGCACACACACCATCTATTTAGCAAATGCCCTTGTTATCAACAGCAGCCTTTTAAACTCACCTGAGCTAACAGGTATGTGCGCTGGTTACTCTGCTGCGCTTAAAATTTCTTTTTTGGTTTGCTACAATGCCTTTTCTGAAACGTTGTCTCCTTCTTCTGGAACACTGACTTCTTTCATTTAATGCCTGCAGACTATAAAAGAGAACCCAACCCAAAAAGTTTGGTTGATTAGTCTGTGGCATTCTGTTAAACTGTTGCTTATGGCGGTCTCTGTGAGCTTCTCAGCGACATTCAGCCAGCCAGGTATCCTGCCTGCAGTAGATGGAATGTGGCAATGGAACGCTGGCTGCGCGTGTCATAATAGGCTCTGAGCCTTTATATACCTGTGCACAGCAGCAGCCACCTTCAGTCTGCTGCTGGACAGCCAGCAGCAGCAGCAGCAGGAGAGGTATGTAATCAGGAGCCCTCCTGCTAAGGGTAGACAGCTGCTCGTTCCACCCCACCCCCCGCCTTAATTGGTTCTCCTCCCTTCCAACGGTGTTGAGGCGGGTGGGAACAGCAGGGGGTGAAGGTGCTGTGTTTAAAGAGGTGGAGTTATGCAGATCTAAAACGCGTGGATTGCAGCAGCAGCAAGCCGAAAAGTGCAGGCATGTAAGGGATCTAGAGGTTGACAACATGTCTTCTTAACGGGAGTCCAGGAGCTCATCTCCACAAATGGACTTTTCAGGATCCTTGGGTGGCTCCGTAGTTTGAAACCAATTCTGGTTATCGCTTCTCGGCCTTTTGGCTAAGATCAAGTGTAGTATCTGTTCTTATCAGTTTAATATCTGATACGTCCCCTATCTGGGGACCATATATTAAATGGATTTTTAGAACAGGGAGATGGAAAAAGAGCTTGCTCTGTCCACTCCACGCATTGACCTGGTATTGCAGTATCTCCAGGACCGGTGCACCCCTTCTTTAATGCAGTTTCTAAAATCAGAAAGAATTGAATTCAATGTTTTTTGTTCATTTTGCTTGTTTGTCGGATTTTGGGATGAACTCTTTGGCTTTGCTTTTCTTCTCCTCATTGGATTTTTCATGTTCAAAGTTGCAGAAGCCAGATTACAAGCTCATTTTGGTTCAACTTCAGCAACTGTGCATTGCATTGCCATGTAATGTGATGCAATGCTATCTTTCTAGCTCTCCCTTTTTACTTCCTTTTGGATAAACAGACATATTAGGCAAGCATTTTGGAGCTTTCACCTAAATAACTACAGGTGGTGAGATAAGCTGCACAATATAATTGACCTTTCAGTATATTGTTGCACACACACCATCTATTTAGCAAATGCCCTTGTTATCAACAGCAGCCTTTTAAACTCACCTGAGCTAACAGGTATGTGCGCTGGTTACTCTGCTGCGCTTAAAATTTCTTTTTTGGTTTGCTACAATGCCTTTTCTGAAACGTTGTCTCCTTCTGCTGGAACACTGACTTCTTTCATTTAATGCCTGCAGACTATAAAAGAGAACCCAACCCAAAAAGTTTGGTTGATTAGTCTGTGGCATTCTGTTAAACTGTTGCTTATGGCGGTCTCTGTGAGCTTCTCAGCGACATTCAGCCAGCCAGGTATCCTGCCTGCAGTAGATGGAATGTGGCAATGGAACGCTGGCTGCGCGTGTCATAATAGGCTCTGAGCCTTTATATACCTGTGCACAGCAGCAGCCACCTTCAGTCTGCTGCTGGACAGCCAGCAGCAGCAGCAGCAGGAGAGGTATGTAATCAGGAGCCCTCCTGCTAAGGGTAGACAGCTGCTCGTTCCACCCCACCCCCCGCCTTAATTGGTTCTCCTCCCTTCCAACGGTGTTGAGGCGGGTGGGAACAGCAGGGGGTGAAGGTGCTGTGTTTAAAGAGGTGGAGTTATGCAGATCTAAAACGCGTGGATTGCAGCAGCAGCAAGCCGAAAAGTGCAGGCATGTAAGGGATCTAGAGGTTGACAACATGTCTTCTTAACGGGAGTCCAGGAGCTCATCTCCACAAATGGACTTTTCAGGATCCTTGGGTGGCTCCGTAGTTTGAAACCAATTCTGGTTATCGCTTCTCGGCCTTTTGGCTAAGATCAAGTGTAGTATCTGTTCTTATCAGTTTAATATCTGATACGTCCCCTATCTGGGGACCATATATTAAATGGATTTTTAGAACAGGGAGATGGAAAAAGAGCTTGCTCTGTCCACTCCACGCATTGACCTGGTATTGCAGTATCTCCAGGACCGGTGCACCCCTTCTTTAATGCAGTTTCTAAAATCAGAAAGAATTGAATTCAATGTTTTTTGTTCATTTTGCTTGTTTGTCGGATTTTGGGATGGACTCTTTGGCTTTGCTTTTCTTCTCCTCATTGGATTTTTCATGTTCAAAGTTGCAGAAGCCAGATTACAAGCTCATTTTGGTTCAACTTCAGCAACTGTGCATTGCATTGCCATGTAATGTGATGCAATGCTATCTTTCTAGCTCTCCCTTTTTACTTCCTTTTGGATAAACAGACATATTAGGCAAGCATTTTGGAGCTTTCACCTAAATAACTACAGGTGGTGAGATAAGCTGCACAATATAATTGACCTTTCAGTATATTGTTGCACACACACCATCTATTTAGCAAATGCCCTTGTTATCAACAGCAGCCTTTTAAACTCACCTGAGCTAACAGGTATGTGCGCTGGTTACTCTGCTGCGCTTAAAATTTCTTTTTTGGTTTGCTACAATGCCTTTTCTGAAACGTCTCCTTCTGCTGGAACACTGACTTCTTTCATTTAATGCCTGCAGACTATAAAAGAGAACCCAACCCAAAAAGTTTGGTTGATTAGTCTGTGGCATTCTGTTAAACTGTTGCTTATGGCGGTCTCTGTGAGCTTCTCAGCGACATTCAGCCAGCCAGGTATCCTGCCTGCAGTAGATGGAATGTGGCAATGGAACGCTGGCTGCGCGTGTCATAATAGGCTCTGAGCCTTTATATACCTGTGCACAGCAGCAGCCACCTTCAGTCTGCTGCTGGACAGCCAGCAGCAGCAGCAGCAGGAGAGGTATGTAATCAGGAGCCCTCCTGCTAAGGGTAGACAGCTGCTCGTTCCACCCCACCCCCCGCCTTAATTGGTTCTCCTCCCTTCCAACGGTGTTGAGGCGGGTGGGAACAGCAGGGGGTGAAGGTGCTGTGTTTAAAGAGGTGGAGTTATGCAGATCTAAAACGCGTGGATTGCAGCAGCAGCAAGCCGAAAAGTGCAGGCATGTAAGGGATCTAGAGGTTGACAACATGTCTTCTTAACGGGAGTCCAGGAGCTCATCTCCACAAATGGACTTTTCAGGATCCTTGGGTGGCTCCGTAGTTTGAAACCAATTCTGGTTATCGCTTCTCGGCCTTTTGGCTAAGATCAAGTGTAGTATCTGTTCTTATCAGTTTAATATCTGATACGTCCCCTATCTGGGGACCATATATTAAATGGATTTTTAGAACAGGGAGATGGAAAAAGAGCTTGCTCTGTCCACTCCACGCATTGACCTGGTATTGCAGTATCTCCAGGACCGGTGCACCCCTTCTTTAATGCAGTTTCTAAAATCAGAAAGAATTGAATTCAATGTTTTTTGTTCATTTTGCTTGTTTGTCGGATTTTGGGATGGACTCTTTGGCTTTGCTTTTCTTCTCCTCATTGGATTTTTCATGTTCAAAGTTGCAGAAGCCAGATTACAAGCTCATTTTGGTTCAACTTCAGCAACTGTGCATTGCATTGCCATGTAATGTGATGCAATGCTATCTTTCTAGCTCTCCCTTTTTACTTCCTTTTGGATAAACAGACATATTAGGCAAGCATTTTGGAGCTTTCACCTAAATAACTACAGGTGGTGAGATAAGCTGCACAATATAATTGACCTTTCAGTATATTGTTGCACACACACCATCTATTTAGCAAATGCCCTTGTTATCAACAGCAGCCTTTTAAACTCACCTGAGCTAACAGGTATGTGCGCTGGTTACTCTGCTGCGCTTAAAATTTCTTTTTTGGTTTGCTACAATGCCTTTTCTGAAACGTTGTCTCCTTCTGCTGGAACACTGACTTCTTTCATTTAATGCCTGCAGACTATAAAAGAGAACCCAACCCAAAAAGTTTGGTTGATTAGTCTGTGGCATTCTGTTAAACTGTTGCTTATGGCGGTCTCTGTGAGCTTCTCAGCGACATTCAGCCAGCCAGGTATCCTGCCTGCAGTAGATGGAATGTGGCAATGGAACGCTGGCTGCGCGTGTCATAATAGGCTCTGAGCCTTTATATACCTGTGCACAGCAGCAGCCACCTTCAGTCTGCTGCTGGACAGCCAGCAGCAGCAGCAGCAGGAGAGGTATGTAATCAGGAGCCCTCCTGCTAAGGGTAGACAGCTGCTCGTTCCACCCCACCCCCCGCCTTAATTGGTTCTCCTCCCTTCCAACGGTGTTGAGGCGGGTGGGAACAGCAGGGGGTGAAGGTGCTGTGTTTAAAGAGGTGGAGTTATGCAGATCTAAAACGCGTGGATTGCAGCAGCAGCAAGCCGAAAAGTGCAGGCATGTAAGGGATCTAGAGGTTGACAACATGTCTTCTTAACGGGAGTCCAGGAGCTCATCTCCACAAATGGACTTTTCAGGATCCTTGGGTGGCTCCGTAGTTTGAAACCAATTCTGGTTATCGCTTCTCGGCCTTTTGGCTAAGATCAAGTGCAGTGATTTAGCGATTGCTGCCTTGGTTTTGGTTGGAGGTGTCTGGGGTACCTGGCTCGTCGGCCTTGGGGGATCGTCCTTACTTAATTGTGGGGACTTCACCCCCTTGCTGCTATAGGCGTGTCGGCTTAGTCCCCAGACAACGGGAAGCGATCATACTCGCTCCTTCTGTGTGTTGGAGTGGAGATTACGCTCATTCTGTTGGAGAATCATGGCAACAGAGGCGGAGTTGTGGCCGAAGTTGGAGGTTCCAGAACATGCACGTGTGGAGACCGCTTTCCGGATTTTTGTCCGGAGAGACTGTCAGAAGGTTAAGGACTTTCGGTTTATTATGAAGGAGATCATCTTGGGTGTCGCAAAGGTGAAAAAAGAAGACATCGTGGCAGTTATGGATTATCCCCAAAAGGGTGTCTATGACGTGTTTTTTGAGTCTAGGAAGATTTTGGAGAACTATATGGATTCTTTTGATGAATTGAGACATGAGAAGTTTGTTGGAATTCGGTTTCAACGTCACGTATTTAGTAGTGAAAAGATGGTGACAGTGAAGATGTTTTCACCACTGGTTCCAGAAGAGGACATTGTCACGTTTTTGAGTGGTTTTGCCAAGTCTGTAGTATCAAAAGGTAAAGTAATGAATGAATTCGGAGTATGGACGGGAAAGTGGAAATTTTTTGTGGAATTTAACATGAACAAGGATAGGAGTTTTTCCTACCCGCCTCAAAGGTTTAAGCTTGGTAAAGTAAGTGGGAATTTATTCTTTAATGGGATGGATTCCTTTTGTTCAATTTGTGAGGTATATGGTCATAAACGTGAAGACTGTACTGCAGAAAAGTGTTGGAAGTGTAAAGCGGAAGGACATGTTTCTAAATCATGTCCAGTAGAAAGGAATAAGTGTAACCTGTGTATGGAAATTGGGCATAGGTTTAAGGAATGCCCAAAGAGAAAGAGTAATAAGGAGAAGATGGAAAGTGCAAAGGCGGAAAAGAAAGAAAAAAAGAAGACGGTAGAGGTTCAGAGGCAAACAGAAGAGGAGGAAGCTGATAAAGAAATGGACAAAGTTAAAAAAGGAATTGCGGAAATGAAGGGAAGTGGTGTGTGTTTTGAAGCTTTTTTTCCAAAGGTAATCGCAAGTGTGAAGGCAAATAAAGAGAGGTTTTTTGAAACCTATAAGGTGGGAAGGACATGGATAGATTATGTGAATACAAACTTTGAATCTTTCTCGCAAGAGAAAGGACTGTTGGAGTATCTAACATATTATGCGTTGAAGGGAGGAATGCAGTAATGTGTTTTGTTTCCTTCCTCTATATATTATGTGTCTGAGAGGAAATACTGGTTGTTGTTTTGTTTTTTTTGTATATGCATTAAATAATGTTTTTTTGTTTTAAAATGACACGATGATGGATTTGGTCCATCACCGTTTTCAGAAGTATGGAATCGAGATGGTACTTGTAATCTGAGTGTTATGAAAAGAAAAAAAAAAAAAAAAAAAAAAAATCTGTTCTTATCAGTTTAATATCTGATACGTCCCCTATCTGGGGACCATATATTAAATGGATTTTTAGAACAGGGAGATGGAAAAAGAGCTTGCTCTGTCCACTCCACGCATTGACCTGGTATTGCAGTATCTCCAGGACCGGTGCACCCCTTCTTTAATGCAGTTTCTAAAATCAGAAAGAATTGAATTCAATGTTTTTTGTTCATTTTGCTTGTTTGTCGGATTTTGGGATGGACTCTTTGGCTTTGCTTTTCTTCTCCTCATTGGATTTTTCATGTTCAAAGTTGCAGAAGCCAGATTACAAGCTCATTTTGGTTCAACTTCAGCAACTGTGCATTGCATTGCCATGTAATGTGATGCAATGCTATCTTTCTAGCTCTCCCTTTTTACTTCCTTTTGGATAAACAGACATATTAGGCAAGCATTTTGGAGCTTTCACCTAAATAACTACAGGTGGTGAGATAAGCTGCACAATATAATTGACCTTTCAGTATATTGTTGCACACACACCATCTATTTAGCAAATGCCCTTGTTATCAACAGCAGCCTTTTAAACTCACCTGAGCTAACAGGTATGTGCGCTGGTTACTCTGCTGCGCTTAAAATTTCTTTTTTGGTTTGCTACAATGCCTTTTCTGAAACGTTGTCTCCTTCTGCTGGAACACTGACTTCTTTCATTTAATGCCTGCAGACTATAAAAGAGAACCCAACCCAAAAAGTTTGGTTGATTAGTCTGTGGCATTCTGTTAAACTGTTGCTTATGGCGGTCTCTGTGAGCTTCTCAGCGACATTCAGCCAGCCAGGTATCCTGCCTGCAGTAGATGGAATGTGGCAATGGAACGCTGGCTGCGCGTGTCATAATAGGCTCTGAGCCTTTATATACCTGTGCACAGCAGCAGCCACCTTCAGTCTGCTGCTGGACAGCCAGCAGCAGCAGCAGGAGAGGTATGTAATCAGGAGCCCTCCTGCTAAGGGTAGACAGCTGCTCGTTCCACCCCACCCCCCGCCTTAATTGGTTCTCCTCCCTTCCAACGGTGTTGAGGCGGGTGGGAACAGCAGGGGGTGAAGGTGCTGTGTTTAAAGAGGTGGAGTTATGCAGATCTAAAACGCGTGGATTGCAGCAGCAGCAAGCCGAAAAGTGCAGGCATGTAAGGGATCTAGAGGTTGACAACATGTCTTCTTAACGGGAGTCCAGGAGCTCATCTCCACAAATGGACTTTTCAGGATCCTTGGGTGGCTCCGTAGTTTGAAACCAATTCTGGTTATCGCTTCTCGGCCTTTTGGCTAAGATCAAGTGTAGTATCTGTTCTTATCAGTTTAATATCTGATACGTCTCCTATCTGGGGACCATATATTAAATGGATTTTTAGAACAGGGAGATGGAAAAAGAGCTTGCTCTGTCCACTCCACGCATTGACCTGGTATTGCAGTATCTCCAGGACCGGTGCACCCCTTCTTTAATGCAGTTTCTAAAATCAGAAAGAATTGAATTCAATGTTTTTTGTTCATTTTGCTTGTTTGTCGGATTTTGGGATGGACTCTTTGGCTTTGCTTTTCTTCTCCTCATTGGATTTTTCATGTTCAAAGTTGCAGAAGCCAGATTACAAGCTCATTTTGGTTCAACTTCAGCAACTGTGCATTGCATTGCCATGTAATGTGATGCAATGCTATCTTTCTAGCTCTCCCTTTTTACATCCTTTTGGATAAACAGACATATTAGGCAAGCATTTTGGAGCTTTCACCTAAATAACTACAGGTGGTGAGATAAGCTGCACAATATAATTGACCTTTCAGTATATTGTTGCACACACACCATCTATTTAGCAAATGCCCTTGTTATCAACAGCAGCCTTTTAAACTCACCTGAGCTAACAGGTATGTGCGCTGGTTACTCTGCTGCGCTTAAAATTTCTTTTTTGGTTTGCTACAATGCCTTTTCTGAAACGTTGTCTCCTTCTGCTGGAACACTGACTTCTTTCATTTAATGCCTGCAGACTATAAAAGAGAACCCAACCCAAAAAGTTTGGTTGATTAGTCTGTGGCATTCTGTTAAACTGTTGCTTATGGCGGTCTCTGTGAGCTTCTCAGCGACATTCAGCCAGCCAGGTATCCTGCCTGCAGTAGATGGAATGTGGCAATGGAACGCTGGCTGCGCGTGTCATAATAGGCTCTGAGCCTTTATATACCTGTGCACAGCAGCAGCCACCTTCAGTCTGCTGCTGGACAGCCAGCAGCAGCAGCAGCAGGAGAGGTATGTAATCAGGAGCCCTCCTGCTAAGGGTAGACAGCTGCTCGTTCCACCCCACCCCCCGCCTTAATTGGTTCTCCTCCCTTCCAACGGTGTTGAGGCGGGTGGGAACAGCAGGGGGTGAAGGTGCTGTGTTTAAAGAGGTGGAGTTATGCAGATCTAAAACGCGTGGATTGCAGCAGCAGCAAGCCGAAAAGTGCAGGCATGTAAGGGATCTAGAGGTTGACAACATGTCTTCTTAACGGGAGTCCAGGAGCTCATCTCCACAAATGGACTTTTCAGGATCCTTGGGTGGCTCCGTAGTTTGAAACCAATTCTGGTTATCGCTTCTCGGCCTTTTGGCTAAGATCAAGTGTAGTATCTGTTCTTATCAGTTTAATATCTGATACGTCCCCTATCTGGGGACCATATATTAAATGGATTTTTAGAACAGGGAGATGGAAAAAGAGCTTGCTCTGTCCACTCCACGCATTGACCTGGTATTGCAGTATCTCCAGGACTGGTGCACCCCTTCTTTAATGCAGTTTCTAAAATCAGAAAGAATTGAATTCAATGTTTTTTGTTCATTTTGCTTGTTTGTCGGATTTTGGGATGGACTCTTTGGCTTTGCTTTTCTTCTCCTCATTGGATTTTTCATGTTCAAAGTTGCAGAAGCCAGATTACAAGCTCATTTTGGTTCAACTTCAGCAACTGTGCATTGCATTGCCATGTAATGTGATGCAATGCTATCTTTCTAGCTCTCCCTTTTTACTTCCTTTTGGATAAACAGACATATTAGGCAAGCATTTTGGAGCTTTCACCTAAATAACTACAGGTGGTGAGATAAGCTGCACAATATAATTGACCTTTCAGTATATTGTTGCACACACACCATCTATTTAGCAAATGCCCTTGTTATCAACAGCAGCCTTTTAAACTCACCTGAGCTAACAGGTATGTGCGCTGGTTACTCTGCTGCGCTTAAAATTTCTTTTTTGGTTTGCTACAATGCCTTTTCTGAAACGTTGTCTCCTTCTGCTGGAACACTGACTTCTTTCATTTAATGCCTGCAGACTATAAAAGAGAACCCAACCCAAAAAGTTTGGTTGATTAGTCTGTGGCATTCTGTTAAACTGTTGCTTATGGCGGTCTCTGTGAGCTTCTCAGCGACATTCAGCCAGCCAGGTATCCTGCCTGCAGTAGATGGAATGTGGCAATGGAACGCTGGCTGCGCGTGTCATAATAGGCTCTGAGCCTTTATATACCTGTGCACAGCAGCAGCCACCTTCAGTCTGCTGCTGGACAGCCAGCAGCAGCAGCAGCAGGAGAGGTATGTAATCAGGAGCCCTCCTGCTAAGGGTAGACAGCTGCTCGTTCCACCCCACCCCCCGCCTTAATTGGTTCTCCTCCCTTCCAACGGTGTTGAGGCGGGTGGGAACAGCAGGGGGTGAAGGTGCTGTGTTTAAAGAGGTGGAGTTATGCAGATCTAAAACGCGTGGATTGCAGCAGCAGCAAGCCGAAAAGTGCAGGCATGTAAGGGATCTAGAGGTTGACAACATGTCTTCTTAACGGGAGTCCAGGAGCTCATCTCCACAAATGGACTTTTCAGGATCCTTGGGTGGCTCCGTAGTTTGAAACCAATTCTGGTTATCGCTTCTCGGCCTTTTGGCTAAGATCAAGTGTAGTATCTGTTCTTATCAGTTTAATATCTGATACGTCCCCTATCTGGGGACCATATATTAAATGGATTTTTAGAACAGGGAGATGGAAAAAGAGCTTGCTCTGTCCACTCCACACATTGACCTGGTATTGCAGTATCTCCAGGACCGGTGCACCCCTTCTTTAATGCAGTTTCTAAAATCAGAAAGAATTGAATTCAATGTTTTTTGTTCATTTTGCTTGTTTGTCGGATTTTGGGATGGACTCTTTGGCTTTGCTTTTCTTCTCCTCATTGGATTTTTCATGTTCAAAGTTGCAGAAGCCAGATTACAAGCTCATTTTGGTTCAACTTCAGCAACTGTGCATTGCATTGCCATGTAATGTGATGCAATGCTATCTTTCTAGCTCTCCCTTTTTACTTCCTTTTGGATAAACAGACATATTAGGCAAGCATTTTGGAGCTTTCACCTAAATAACTACAGGTGGTGAGATAAGCTGCACAATATAATTGACCTTTCAGTATATTGTTGCACACACACCATCTATTTAGCAAATGCCCTTGTTATCAACAGCAGCCTTTTAAACTCACCTGAGCTAACAGGTATGTGCGCTGGTTACTCTGCTGCGCTTAAAATTTCTTTTTTGGTTTGCTACAATGCCTTTTCTGAAACGTTGTCTCCTTCTGCTGGAACACTGACTTCTTTCATTTAATGCCTGCAGACTATAAAAGAGAACCCAACCCAAAAAGTTTGGTTGATTAGTCTGTGGCATTCTGTTAAACTGTTGCTTATGGCGGTCTCTGTGAGCTTCTCAGCGACATTCAGCCAGCCAGGTATCCTGCCTGCAGTAGATGGAATGTGGCAATGGAACGCTGGTTGCGCGTGTCATAATAGGCTCTGAGCCTTTATATACCTGTGCACAGCAGCAGCCACCTTCAGTCTGCTGCTGGACAGCCAGCAGCAGCAGCAGCAGGAGAGGTATGTAATCAGGAGCCCTCCTGCTAAGGGTAGACAGCTGCTCGTTCCACCCCACCCCCCGCCTTAATTGGTTCTCCTCCCTTCCAACGGTGTTGAGGCGGGTGGGAACAGCAGGGGGTGAAGGTGCTGTGTTTAAAGAGGTGGAGTTATGCAGATCTAAAACGCGTGGATTGCAGCAGCAGCAAGCCGAAAAGTGCAGGCATGTAAGGGATCTAGAGGTTGACAACATGTCTTCTTAACGGGAGTCCAGGAGCTCATCTCCACAAATGGACTTTTCAGGATCCTTGGGTGGCTCCGTAGTTTGAAACCAATTCTGGTTATCGCTTCTCGGCCTTTTGGCTAAGATCAAGTGTAGTATCTGTTCTTATCAGTTTAATATCTGATACGTCCCCTATCTGGGGACCATATATTAAATGGATTTTTAGAACAGGGAGATGGAAAAAGAGCTTGCTCTGTCCACTCCACGCATTGACCTGGTATTGCAGTATCTCCAGGACCGGTGCACCCCTTCTTTAATGCAGTTTCTAAAATCAGAAAGAATTGAATTCAATGTTTTTTGTTCATTTTGCTTGTTTGTCGGATTTTGGGATGGACTCTTTGGCTTTGCTTTTCTTCTCCTCATTGGATTTTTCATGTTCAAAGTTGCAGAAGCCAGATTACAAGCTCATTTTGGTTCAACTTCAGCAACTGTGCATTGCATTGCCATGTAATGTGATGCAATGCTATCTTTCTAGCTCTCCCTTTTTACTTCCTTTTGGATAAACAGACATATTAGGCAAGCATTTTGGAGCTTTCACCTAAATAACTACAGGTGGTGAGATAAGCTGCACAATATAATTGACCTTTCAGTATATTGTTGCACACACACCATCTATTTAGCAAATGCCCTTGTTATCAACAGCAGCCTTTTAAACTCACCTGAGCTAACAGGTATGTGCGCTGGTTACTCTGCTGCGCTTAAAATTTCTTTTTTGGTTTGCTATAATGCCTTTTCTGAAACGTTGTCTCCTTCTGCTGGAACACTGACTTCTTTCATTTAATGCCTGCAGACTATAAAAGAGAACCCAACCCAAAAAGTTTGGTTGATTAGTCTGTGGCATTCTGTTAAACTGTTGCTTATGGCGGTCTCTGTGAGCTTCTCAGCGACATTCAGCCAGCCAGGTATCCTGCCTGCAGTAGATGGAATGTGGCAATGGAACGCTGGCTGCGCGTGTCATAATAGGCTCTGAGCCTTTATATACCTGTGCACAGCAGCAGCCACCTTCAGTCTGCTGCTGGACAGCCAGCAGCAGCAGCAGCAGCAGGAGAGGTATGTAATCAGCAGCCCTCCTGCTAAGGGTAGACAGCTGCTCGTTCCACCCCACCCCCCGCCTTAATTGGTTCTCCTCCCTTCCAACGGTGTTGAGGCGGGTGGGAACAGCAGGGGGTGAAGGTGCTGTGTTTAAAGAGGTGGAGTTATGCAGATCTAAAACGCGTGGATTGCAGCAGCAGCAAGCCGAAAAGTGCAGGCATGTAAGGGATCTAGAGGTTGACAATATGTCTTCTTAACGGGAGTCCAGGAGCTCATCTCCACAAATGGACTTTTCAGGATCCTTGGGTGGCTCCGTAGTTTGAAACCAATTCTGGTTATCGCTTCTCGGCCTTTTGGCTAAGATCAGGTGCAGTGATCTACCAGTTGCTGCCTTGGCCTTGGCTAGGAGGTGCCCAGGGTACCCGGCTCCTTGGCCTGGGGGGATCGCTTTGTCTAACGGCAGGGCTTCACCCTCCTGCTGCTATTGGGGAGTCGGATTAGTCCCTGGGCAACGAGAGGCGATCATCGTGTCACCACACATAGCTGTGGGGGGCAGTTCTTTTGGAGGAAGAAGATGGAGTTGACGAGGAAGAGGAACTGTTTACGGTTCTATGTGAAGACGGAGTTAGAGGATTTTTCGTTGGAGGAGAATCAGATCTTGGATATTCTGTTCAAGTATGGGACGATCATTGAAGAGGACATTTTTTGTATGCAAGAAATCAAGTTTAAAAAGGTATTTGACGTAACACTGAAGTCTGAAGAAAAGTGTATTTGTCTTCTCAAGAATTGGGAAGGAAAAGAAATTGGAGTTAATGCTCTTTTTGCTGGAAGGCCGAAAAAGGTGGTTATCTGTATGGATGACCCCTTTGTAGAGATGGAGGAAGTGATGGAGTTTTTGAAGCCATGGAGTATTTTGGTAAAATTCCAGAAGGACTACTTAAATAAAGTGGGAGTCTGGAATGGGAAGAGAAGTTTCCTAGTTTGGGAAAATGGACAAAATGAACTAAGTTTAGGAAGGATTGTTATAAATGGTAAATGTGGATTCAGTTATGTGGAAAATGGTAAAAGAAGAATTGATAATGGGAAACCTGGATTTTGTTATGAGGAAGGTGGGAAAAAAGAGGAGAAAGGGAAAAAGATATTTGAAGAATCGTTTGAAGATTGTAAAGAGAAAGAAGACAAAGATATACAAGTAGTTGAAAATAAGAAGGAGTTTGTGGGAGAGAAGCAGGAATTCTCAGGAGTTGGGGAATCTATGTTTTGCAGACTGGAGAGAGTACCTAGAAGTAAAGACGTTAAGGAAAAAAGGAAGGTGGATGATAAGGGAAAAGAGAAAGTAATGCAGGATTGTGTTGATACCAGTGCTGAAGCTGAAGAAGATGAAAAGATTTTGCTGCAAGGTTTTGACTGGAAATTGTTGGACATGTCATGGAGGAAGAAGAAACGTGGAAGAAGAAAAATGTTGAGTTGATGTTTTTGTTGGAAGTTTTTTGTTGTTGATGTAAGGATATGTTATGTTATGTTTTATTTATTAATTATCATTAAATTTTCTTAAAAAAAACAAAAAGTTGAATTCGGATGATGAAGGCGTAGGCGACATTTTTTTGGTTATCCATGCAAATGGAATTTAATTTATGTCGCGTCTTCTGACGCATTCAATTAAAAAAATCTGTTCTTATCAGTTTAATATCTGATACGTCCCCTATCTGGGGACCATATATTAAATGGATTTTTAGAACAGGGAGATGGAAAAAGAGCTTGCTCTGTCCACTCCACGCATTGACCTGGTATTGCAGTATCTCCAGGACCGGTGCACCCCTTCTTTAATGCAGTTTCTAAAATCAGAAAGAATTGAATTCAATGTTTTTTGTTCATTTTGCTTGTTTGTCGGATTTTGGGATGGACTCTTTGGCTTTGCTTTTCTTCTCCTCATTGGATTTTTCATGTTCAAAGTTGCAGAAGCCAGATTACAAGCTCATTTTGGTTCAACTTCAGCAACTGTGCATTGCATTGCCATGTAATGTGATGCAATGCTATCTTTCTAGCTCTCCCTTTTTACTTCCTTTTGGATAAACAGACATATTAGGCAAGCATTTTGGAGCTTTCACCTAAATAACTACAGGTGGTGAGATAAGCTGCACAATATAATTGACCTTTCAGTATATTGTTGCACACACACCATCTATTTAGCAAATGCCCTTGTTATCAACAGCAGCCTTTTAAACTCACCTGAGCTAACAGGTATGTGCGCTGGTTACTCTGCTGCGCTTAAAATTTCTTTTTTGGTTTGCTACAATGCCTTTTCTGAAACGTTGTCTCCTTCTGCTGGAACACTGACTTCTTTCATTTAATGCCTGCAGACTATAAAAGAGAACCCAACCCAAAAAGTTTGGTTGATTAGTCTGTGGCATTCTGTTAAACTGTTGCTTATGGCGGTCTCTGTGAGCTTCTCAGCGACATTCAGCCAGTCAGGTATCCTGCCTGCAGTAGATGGAATGTGGCAATGGAACGCTGGCTGCGCGTGTCATAATAGGCTCTGAGCCTTTATATACCTGTGCACAGCAGCAGCCACCTTCAGTCTGCTGCTGGACAGCCAGCAGCAGCAGCAGCAGGAGAGGTATGTAATCAGGAGCCCTCCTGCTAAGGGTAGACAGCTGCTCGTTCCACCCCACCCCCCGCCTTAATTGGTTCTCCTCCCTTCCAACGGTGTTGAGGCGGGTGGGAACAGCAGGGGGTGAAGGTGCTGTGTTTAAAGAGGTGGAGTTATGCAGATCTAAAACGCGTGGATTGCAGCAGCAGCAAGCCGAAAAGTGCAGGCATGTAAGGGATCTAGAGGTTGACAACATGTCTTCTTAACGGGAGTCCAGGAGCTCATCTCCACAAATGGACTTTTCAGGATCCTTGGGTGGCTCCGTAGTTTGAAACCAATTCTGGTTATCGCTTCTCGGCCTTTTGGCTAAGATCAAGTGTAGTATCTGTTCTTATCAGTTTAATATCTGATACGTCCCCTATCTGGGGACCATATATTAAATGGATTTTTAGAACAGGGAGATGGAAAAAGAGCTTGCTCTGTCCACTCCACGCATTGACCTGGTATTGCAGTATCTCCAGGACCGGTGCACCCCTTCTTTAATGCAGTTTCTAAAATCAGAAAGAATTGAATTCAATGTTTTTTGTTCATTTTGCTTGTTTGTCGGATTTTGGGATGGACTCTTTGGCTTTGCTTTTCTTCTCCTCATTGGATTTTTCATGTTCAAAGTTGCAGAAGCCAGATTACAAGCTCATTTTGGTTCAACTTCAGCAACTGTGCATTGCATTGCCATGTAATGTGATGCAATGCTATCTTTCTAGCTCTCCCTTTTTACTTCCTTTTGGATAAACAGACATATTAGGCAAGCATTTTGGAGCTTTCACCTAAATAACTACAGGTGGTGAGATAAGCTGCACAATATAATTGACCTTTCAGTATATTGTTGCACACACACCATCTATTTAGCAAATGCCCTTGTTATCAACAGCAGCCTTTTAAACTCACCTGAGCTAACAGGTATGTGCGCTGGTTACTCTGCTGCGCTTAAAATTTCTTTTTTGGTTTGCTACAATGCCTTTTCTGAAACGTTGTCTCCTTCTGCTGGAACACTGACTTCTTTCATTTAATGCCTGCAGACTATAAAAGAGAACCCAACCCAAAAAGTTTGGTTGATTAGTCTGTGGCATTCTGTTAAACTGTTGCTTATGGCGGTCTCTGTGAGCTTCTCAGCGACATTCAGCCAGCCAGGTATCCTGCCTGCAGTAGATGGAATGTGGCAATGGAACGCTGGCTGCGCGTGTCATAATAGGCTCTGAGCCTTTATATACCTGTGCACAGCAGCAGCCACCTTCAGTCTGCTGCTGGACAGCCAGCAGCAGCAGCAGCAGGAGAGGTATGTAATCAGGAGCCCTCCTGCTAAGGGTAGACAGCTGCTCGTTCCACCCCACCCCCCGCCTTAATTGGTTCTCCTCCCTTCCAACGGTGTTGAGGCGGGTGGGAACAGCAGGGGGTGAAGGTGCTGTGTTTAAAGAGGTGGAGTTATGCAGATCTAAAACGCGTGGATTGCAGCAGCAGCAAGCCGAAAAGTGCAGGCATGTAAGGGATCTAGAGGTTGACAACATGTCTTCTTAACGGGAGTCCAGGAGCTCATCTCCACAAATGGACTTTTCAGGATCCTTGGGTGGCTCCGTAGTTTGAAACCAATTCTGGTTATCGCTTCTCGGCCTTTTGGCTAAGATCAAGTGTAGTATCTGTTCTTATCAGTTTAATATCTGATACGTCCCCTATCTGGGGACCATATATTAAATGGATTTTTAGAACAGGGAGATGGAAAAAGAGCTTGCTCTGTCCACTCCACGCATTGACCTGGTATTGCAGTATCTCCAGGACCGGTGCACCCCTTCTTTAATGCAGTTTCTAAAATCAGAAAGAATTGAATTCAATGTTTTTTGTTCATTTTGCTTGTTTGTCGGATTTTGGGATGGACTCTTTGGCTTTGCTTTTCTTCTCCTCATTGGATTTTTCATGTTCAAAGTTGCAGAAGCCAGATTACAAGCTCATTTTGGTTCAACTTCAGCAACTGTGCATTGCATTGCCATGTAATGTGATGCAATGCTATCTTTCTAGCTCTCCCTTTTTACTTCCTTTTGGATAAACAGACATATTAGGCAAGCATTTTGGAGCTTTCACCTAAATAACTACAGGTGGTGAGATAAGCTGCACAATATAATTGACCTTTCAGTATATTGTTGCACACACACCATCTATTTAGCAAATGCCCTTGTTATCAACAGCAGCCTTTTAAACTCACCTGAGCTAACAGGTATGTGCGCTGGTTACTCTGCTGCGCTTAAAATTTCTTTTTTGGTTTGCTACAATGCCTTTTCTGAAACGTTGTCTCCTTCTGCTGGAACACTGACTTCTTTCATTTAATGCCTGCAGACTATAAAAGAGAACCCAACCCAAAAAGTTTGGTTGATTAGTCTGTGGCATTCTGTTAAACTGTTGCTTATGGCGGTCTCTGTGAGCTTCTCAGCGACATTCAGCCAGCCAGGTATCCTGCCTGCAGTAGATGGAATGTGGCAATGGAACGCTGGCTGCGCGTGTCATAATAGGCTCTGAGCCTTTATATACCTGTGCACAGCAGCAGCCACCTTCAGTCTGCTGCTGGATAGCCAGCAGCAGCAGCAGCAGGAGAGGTATGTAATCAGGAGCCCTCCTGCTAAGGGTAGACAGCTGCTCGTTCCACCCCACCCCCCGCCTTAATTGGTTCTCCTCCCTTCCAACGGTGTTGAGGTGGGTGGGAACAGCAGGGGGTGAAGGTGCTGTGTTTAAAGAGGTGGAGTTATGCAGATCTAAAACGCGTGGATTGCAGCAGCAGCAAGCCGAAAAGTGCAGGCATGTAAGGGATCTAGAGGTTGACAACATGTCTTCTTAACGGGAGTCCAGGAGCTCATCTCCACAAATGGACTTTTCAGGATCCTTGGGTGGCTCCGTAGTTTGAAACCAATTCTGGTTATCGCTTCTCGGCCTTTTGGCTAAGATCAAGTGTAGTATCTGTTCTTATCAGTTTAATATCTGATACGTCCCCTATCTGGGGACCATATATTAAATGGATTTTTAGAACAGGGAGATGGAAAAAGAGCTTGCTCTGTCCACTCCACGCATTGACCTGGTATTGCAGTATCTCCAGGACCGGTGCACCCCTTCTTTAATGCAGTTTCTAAAATCAGAAAGAATTGAATTCAATGTTTTTTGTTCATTTTGCTTGTTTGTCGGATTTTGGGATGGACTCTTTGGCTTTGCTTTTCTTCTCCTCATTGGATTTTTCATGTTCAAAGTTGCAGAAGCCAGATTACAAGCTCATTTTGGTTCAACTTCAGCAACTGTGCATTGCATTGCCATGTAATGTGATGCAATGCTATCTTTCTAGCTCTCCCTTTTTACTTCCTTTTGGATAAACAGACATATTAGGCAAGCATTTTGGAGCTTTCACCTAAATAACTACAGGTGGTGAGATAAGCTGCACAATATAATTGACCTTTCAGTATATTGTTGCACACACACCATCTATTTAGCAAATGCCCTTGTTATCAACAGCAGCCTTTTAAACTCACCTGAGCTAACAGGTATGTGCGCTGGTTACTCTGCTGCGCTTAAAATTTCTTTTTTGGTTTGCTACAATGCCTTTTCTGAAACGTTGTCTCCTTCTGCTGGAACACTGACTTCTTTCATTTAATGCCTGCAGACTATAAAAGAGAACCCAACCCAAAAAGTTTGGTTGATTAGTCTGTGGCATTCTGTTAAACTGTTGCTTATGGCGGTCTCTGTGAGCTTCTCAGCGACATTCAGCCAGCCAGGTATCCTGCCTGCAGTAGATGGAATGTGGCAATGGAACGCTGGCTGCGCGTGTCATAATAGGCTCTGAGCCTTTATATACCTGTGCACAGCAGCAGCCACCTTCAGTCTGCTGCTGGACAGCCAGCAGCAGCAGCAGCAGCAGGAGAGGTATGTAATCAGGAGCCCTCCTGCTAAGGGTAGACAGCTGCTCGTTCCACCCCACCCCCCGCCCTAATTGGTTCTCCTCCCTTCCAACGGTGTTGAGGCGGGTGGGAACAGCAGGGGGTGAAGGTGCTGTGTTTAAAGAGGTGGAGTTATGCAGATCTAAAACGCGTGGATTGCAGCAGCAGCAAGCCGAAAAGTGCAGGCATGTAAGGGATCTAGAGGTTGACAACATGTCTTCTTAACGGGAGTCCAGGAGCTCATCTCCACAAATGGACTTTTCAGGATCCTTGGGTGGCTCCGTAGTTTGAAACCAATTCTGGTTATCGCTTCTCGGCCTTTTGGCTAAGATCAAGTGTAGTATCTGTTCTTATCAGTTTAATATCTGATACGTCCCCTATCTGGGGACCATATATTAAATGGATTTTTAGAACAGGGAGATGGAAAAAGAGCTTGCTCTGTCCACTCCACGCATTGACCTGGTATTGCAGTATCTCCAGGACCGGTGCACCCCTTCTTTAATGCAGTTTCTAAAATCAGAAAGAATTGAATTCAATGTTTTTTGTTCATTTTGCTTGTTTGTCGGATTTTGGGATGGACTCTTTGGCTTTGCTTTTCTTCTCCTCATTGGATTTTTCATGTTCAAAGTTGCAGAAGCCAGATTACAAGCTCATTTTGGTTCAACTTCAGCAACTGTGCATTGCATTGCCATGTAATGTGATGCAATGCTATTGTAGCACCCTGAGGATTCGGCTGCTACAGGGGTATTGCACCTCAACCCAGAGGTGTGATATTCCACTCCCGGGTAAGGATGGAGTGTGGAACTGAGCTCGGTAGGCTGCATGCACTACACACATCCCATTTCCGGGGAACAGGCCGACGGTACTCCCACTTAGAAATGTGCAGGTACGACCGAGTCTGTTCCTGGCTGGAGTGGGAGGGGGGTGGTACATCCCATGTAGTGTAGGGGCAGATAGGGGGAGCAGCCTGGGTAAAGATAGGAGCTCATTGGGTGCTGGTCACCTGAGCTCACACATAGAGGGTGTATATAAGGTGGGCACCAACAAAGAACAGGGTCAGATGCAGAGAACAAGTCAGTTGGAGACAGCAAGACAGCTGCAGAGGAGCAGACAGCAAGCAGAGAGGAAGTCAGCCTGCAGCAAGGGAGAAAAGAGAGAGACCCAGAGGAACAGAAGAGAGGACTCTAAGATCCCAACTAAAATCCCCGGGTGAAGAGTCGGCATCAGGGTACCGGAACCCAAGCTGGTGGGGGTAAAAACATTCCCCAGCCAGAGACCGGAGACCGTGGGCAGCGTTTGCCACGGTCACCCACCACATCCACCCCGAAGGCACACCACATGAAGGGTCAGGGAACCCAGGGCCAAGGGTGTCCCAACAGAAGGCCCGAGGGAGCTGGACCTAGGTGGATCACTGGTGGGGACGGCCAGAGAACGGGACAGAAGGAGAGCTCAGGGCCACGCTCCGGACTTGTTTGGGGGTTGGCTGGATCCAGGACCTGGTGGACGCAGCACGGCTCGGGTGGTCACTCGAAGCTGGAGTGACCAGTACAACATCTGCAGTAAGTAAACACCCTTAACTGCACAACCCGACTCTGTCTTCACTGCCGTCTGCACTGCACCACCACAACCCCCATCCTCTGCACCTGTCCCCTCTGAGGCTATACCCCTCCCGTTGGGGGTTATACCATCACAAGCTGCACCTACACCATCAGCCTCAGCGGACCCTGCTGCAGCGGCGGCCATAGTGACCGCAATACAACGGGTGGCGTAGTCGACATTAAGAACTTATTAACATCTGTAGGACTGCCACATACAACTGAGTTTGACACCCTGGGCACGGACCGGGTCATAGCCACTCGGAGACTACAACCCCCATCTGATCCGGCTCCGGATATTCCCATAAAGAATATGGCCCAGGGGGCGCGTCAACTTTGGCGTAGTCGGCAGGATTACGTGCCCGCAACACCCGGGTACTGCGTGCCTGAAGAAAAGTGCAAGTTTACCTCAAACAGAAGTCTCCCGCCGGTTCCGGAGGGTCCACGCCATCGGACCCCATCACAGGTCGTTTCCCGCCGATTGTCCGCCATTTCCAGCTTGTTCCCGCCATCTGCAGGGTTTCCCGCCACTGGGCGACGCTTCCCGCCAAATCCGAAGATTTCCCGCCTTGGAAGAGCAGCGGACGCCATTATGGGCGTGCCAAAGGAGGGCAAGAGGCCGCCTCCCATCGTGGGCCAGGACAGAAAATGGCGCCAAAAGTGGAAACCGCCCCCACCAACAGACTGTGATGCTAGAGGTGTCTGTCAGCGTGAAAGAACCGCCCCTGGAGCTGACAGTCACCCAGTGGCCCCGGGACCGCCCTCGAAGTGGGAGGAGACGAAAGAAAAGAACGAAGATGGGTACCGCCTGGAGCAGTCTGGAGCGAGCGCACCCGGAGGCAAGAAGTCTAACGAGGAGTAGCGGAGAAGCTTACCCGGATATGGAGAGAAAGCAGAACAGCACCGGCCCGCTGGCCAGGAGTCTGCTAAAGACCGAGGAAGGAGAGCAGAGCAGCACCGGCCCGCTGGCCAGGAGCCTGCTGGAGGAAGAGCAGAGCAGCACCGACCCGTTGGTCAGGAGCCTGCTAGACACCACGACCCCACTAGGCCTAGTGGAGGTCCTTGCACAGCTCCCCCGAGACCGGGAGTGTGCACAGACTGCCCTGGAGGGCCTCGCACGGAGGATGGCCCGGGTACAGCGCGAGATATTGGCGGAATGGAGCCGAGAGATGGCCCAGCAAACCAAGGCCCGGAGCACGCCAGCCAAGATGAGGAGACAGACCGCCTCTGAGGATGGCGCGGGAGGACCCAAGGTCGGAGACGGCGCCGAGAAGGGAGCCGATCGCATGGAGGCAGGTAAAGGGGACGCCTATACCCCAAGCCGTGAAACCGCCCACCTGCCCCAGCTCCCCGTCGCAGAGCCCGAAAGTCCCCCTGCTGTGCCCGTAGCCGCCATGTCACCGCTATGGACTAGGCCCCGACCGGAAGCCGCCGCAGCGACCCCTGTGACGTCACGCGCCTCGACCCGGAGCGTGACAAAGCAGGAAATACCACCAGCCTGGTCGCAAGGCCTAGTACCCCCGGGCGCCGCATCACCAACAGCGCCCCCTACCTCCGCGGAGCCTCCGGCCTGGTCGCAAGGCCAGGTAGCCCAGGGCGCCGCCGTATTAACGGTGCCCTTCACCTTCCAGGTGCCCCAGGCCTGGCCGCAAGGCCTGGGCAACCCGGGCGCCACCACCACCGCGCCCGCGCCCGTAAAACCAAGGGTGCCGCGTCTGGGAGAGGACTTGTTTGCCCAGCACACGTGGCCGGACGGGCAGCCTTTCATCTGGCCCCAGAAGTATTACGAACTGGAGCACCAGAGGAGGGTTGGGGCCATGTGTGCACCCCTGATTCCGGCTCCGAAGCCCGTAATAAGGATCTCGCCCCCGCTAGCGGAAGCGCAGTTTGAGTGGGACCCCACCGGAGAAGACCTAATGGGGTTCACTCAGGAAACCCGGGCAGCTGCAGCGGAGCGTGCTGAGTGTTGCCGACAGCAGCTCGAGGAGTTCGCAAGGGAGCGGAGAGAGAGGCGGGTCCGAGAACAACAGGCCCAAATAAGGAGCGCCGAGCAGAAGAGCCGGACCAGGAGGGACCCCCGTGCAGCGCACAGTCCCCGTACCACCGGGACTGTAATAAAGTTCAACCAGCAGCATGGGTGGGGCTTCATTAGAGACAACAACACCCCCGGCGACGTCTTTGTCACGCGCAGAGACGTGGAGTCCCATCTGCCGGAGGGGCACAGAGGTCGTGACCTCTACATCGGAGACGAGGTCACCTTCACCCGGCACAAGTGTGCCAAAGGACCTTACGCCCTCCACGTACACCGCCTGACGGAGGAGGAGTTGCGGTGCGAGGAGGAGGAGCAAGAGGACCCGGACGGGTCTGAAGTTACAACCAGCTATAAGCAAAGAGCAGGAGGAAGACGCCGTTGAGTGCGGCAGAGCAGTGATGTAAATAGTTACCCGACCGGGTATCAAAGAGACTGTTGCAACATATATATAGTCCCCGTTGGGACCAGCTGAGTGCAACATATATATAGTCCCCGTTGGGACCAGCTGAGTGAACTGTTTACCCGTTAACCCCTTAATCCCACAGGCTGAGGACTGTGAGCAGCCATTCCCTTCCCTCTACCTGGCCGAGGACTGAGAGCGGCCAACTTCCCTGTATATAGTTGCGCTTCCTAAAGCGCCCCCTACCGGTTTTAGAGGAAAAACCATTTTTCTAAGAGACTGTCGCACTTTTCCCGGACACACGTTGCACAGTGTCCGGAGGAGGAACCTGAAACAAGAGACGACGAGAATGTTTATATGAAAAGTTTTATATATATATAATGTTTTATATGTTTTATTATGTTTATATGAAAAGAAAAAAATTGTATGTTTTGGTGTTGTTTTATGTCTTACAGCCCGAGGACGTGCTGTGATTTACCAGGGGGGAATGTAGCACCCTGAGGATTCGGCTGCTACAGGGGTATTGCACCTCAACCCAGAGGTGTGATATTCCACTCCCGGGTAAGGATGGAGTGTGGAACTGAGCTCGGTAGGCTGCATGCACTACACACATCCCATTTCCGGGGAACAGGCCGACGGTACTCCCACTTAGAAATGTGCAGGTACGACCGAGTCTGTTCCTGGCTGGAGTGGGAGGGGGGTGGTACATCCCATGTAGTGTAGGGGCAGATAGGGGGAGCAGCCTGGGTAAAGATAGGAGCTCATTGGGTGCTGGTCACCTGAGCTCACACATAGAGGGTGTATATAAGGTGGGCACCAACAAAGAACAGGGTCAGATGCAGAGAACAAGTCAGTTGGAGACAGCAAGACAGCTGCAGAGGAGCAGACAGCAAGCAGAGAGGAAGTCAGCCTGCAGCAAGGGAGAAAAGAGAGAGACCCAGAGGAACAGAAGAGAGGACTCTAAGATCCCAACTAAAATCCCCGGGTGAAGAGTCGGCATCAGGGTACCGGAACCCAAGCTGGTGGGGGTAAAAACATTCCCCAGCCAGAGACCGGAGACCGTGGGCAGCGTTTGCCACGGTCACCCACCACATCCACCCCGAAGGCACACCACATGAAGGGTCAGGGAACCCAGGGCCAAGGGTGTCCCAACAGAAGGCCCGAGGGAGCTGGACCTAGGTGGATCACTGGTGGGGACGGCCAGAGAACGGGACAGAAGGAGAGCTCAGGGCCACGCTCCGGACTTGTTTGGGGGTTGGCTGGATCCAGGACCTGGTGGACGCAGCACGGCTCGGGTGGTCACTCGAAGCTGGAGTGACCAGTACAACATCTGCAGTAAGTAAACACCCTTAACTGCACAACCCGACTCTGTCTTCACTGCCGTCTGCACTGCACCACCACAACCCCCATCCTCTGCACCTGTCCCCTCTGAGGCTATACCCCTCCCGTTGGGGGTTATACCATCACAAGCTGCACCTACACCATCAGCCTCAGCGGACCCTGCTGCAGCGGCGGCCATAGTGACCGCAATACAACGGGTGGCGTAGTCGACATTAAGAACTTATTAACATCTGTAGGACTGCCACATACAACTGAGTTTGACACCCTGGGCACGGACCGGGTCATAGCCACTCGGAGACTACAACCCCCATCTGATCCGGCTCCGGATATTCCCATAAAGAATATGGCCCAGGGGGCGCGTCACTATCTTTCTAGCTCTCTCTTTTTTCTTCCTTTTGGATAAACAGACATATTAGGCAAGCATTTTGGAGCTTTCACCTAAATAACTACAGGTGGTGAGATAAGCTGCACAATATAATTGACCTTTCAGTATATTGTTGCACACACACCATCTATTTAGAAAATGCCCTTGTTATCAACAGCAGCCTTTTAAACTCACCTGAGCTAACAGGTATGTGCGCTGGTTACTCTGCTGCGCTTAAAATTTCTTTTTTGGTTTGCTACAATGCCTTTTCTGAAACGTTGTCTCCTTCTGCTGGAACACTGACTTCTTTCATTTAATGCCTGCAGACTATAAAAGAGAACCCAACCCAAAAAGTTTGGTTGATTAGTCTGTGGCATTCTGTTAAACTGTTGCTTATGGCGGTCTCTGTGAGCTTCTCAGCGACATTCAGCCAGCCAGCTATCCTGCCTGCAGTAGATGGAATGTGGCAATGGAACGCTGGCTGCGCGTGTCATAATAGGCTCTGAGCCTTTATATACCTGTGCACAGCAGCAGCCACCTTCAGTCTGCTGCTGGACAGCCAGCAGCAGCAGCAGCAGGAGAGGTATGTAATCAGGAGCCCTCCTGCTAAGGGTAGACAGCTGCTCGTTCCACCCCACCCCCCGCCTTAATTGGTTCTCCTCCCTTCCAACGGTGTTGAGGCGGGTGGGAACAGCAGGGGGTGAAGGTGCTGTGTTTAAAGAGGTGGAGTTATGCAGATCTAAAACGCGTGGATTGCAGCAGCAGCAAGCCGAAAAGTGCAGGCATGTAAGGGATCTAGAGGTTGACAACATGTCTTCTTAACGGGAGTCCAGGAGCTCATCTCCACAAATGGACTTTTCAGGATCCTTGGGTGGCTCCGTAGTTTGAAACCAATTCTGGTTATCGCTTCTCGGCCTTTTGGCTAAGATCAAGTGTAGTATCTGTTCTTATCAGTTTAATATCTGATACGTCCCCTATCTGGGGACCATATATTAAATGGATTTTTAGAACAGGGAGATGGAAAAAGAGCTTGCTCTGTCCACTCCACGCATTGACCTGGTATTGCAGTATCTCCAGGACCGGTGCACCCCTTCTTTAATGCAGTTTCTAAAATCAGAAAGAATTGAATTCAATGTTTTTTGTTCATTTTGCTTGTTTGTCGGATTTGGGGATGGACTCTTTGGCTTTGCTTTTCTTCTCCTCATTGGATTTTTCATGTTCAAAGTTGCAGAAGCCAGATTACAAGCTCATTTTGGTTCAACTTCAGCAACTGTGCATTGCATTGCCATGTAATGTGATGCAATGCTATCTTTCTAGCTCTCCCTTTTTACTTCCTTTTGGATAAACAGACATATTAGGCAAGCATTTTGGAGCTTTCACCTAAATAACTACAGGTGGTGAGATAAGCTGCACAATATAATTGACCTTTCAGTATATTGTTGCACACACACCATCTATTTAGCAAATGCCCTTGTTATCAACAGCAGCCTTTTAAACTCACCTGAGCTAACAGGTATGTGCGCTGGTTACTCTGCTGCGCTTAAAATTTCTTTTTTGGTTTGCTACAATGCCTTTTCTGAAACGTTGTCTCCTTCTGCTGGAACACTGACTTCTTTCATTTAATGCCTGCAGACTATAAAAGAGAACCCAACCCAAAAAGTTTGGTTGATTAGTCTGTGGCATTCTGTTAAACTGTTGCTTATGGCGGTCTCTGTGAGCTTCTCAGCGACATTCAGCCAGCCAGGTATCCTGCCTGCAGTAGATGGAATGTGGCAATGGAACGCTGGCTGCGCGTGTCATAATAGGCTCTGAGCCTTTATATACCTGTGCACAGCAGCAGCCACCTTCAGTCTGCTGCTGGACAGCCAGCAGCAGCAGCAGCAGGAGAGGTATGTAATCAGGAGCCCTCCTGCTAAGGGTAGACAGCTGCTCGTTCCACCCCACCCCCCGCCTTAATTGGTTCTCCTCCCTTCCAACGGTGTTGAGGCGGGTGGGAACAGCAGGGGGTGAAGGTGCTGTGTTTAAAGAGGTGGAGTTATGCAGATCTAAAACGCGTGGATTGCAGCAGCAGCAAGCCGAAAAGTGCAGGCATGTAAGGGATCTAGAGGTTGACAACATGTCTTCTTAACGGGAGTCCAGGAGCTCATCTCCACAAATGGACTTTTCAGGATCCTTGGGTGGCTCCGTAGTTTGAAACCAATTCTGGTTATCGCTTCTCGGCCTTTTGGCTAAGATCAAGTGTAGTATCTGTTCTTATCAGTTTAATATCTGATACGTCCCCTATCTGGGGACCATATATTAAATGGATTTTTAGAACAGGGAGATGGAAAAAGAGCTTGCTCTGTCCACTCCACGCATTGACCTGGTATTGCAGTATCTCCAGGACCGGTGCACCCCTTCTTTAATGCAGTTTCTAAAATCAGAAAGAATTGAATTCAATGTTTTTTGTTCATTTTGCTTGTTTGTCGGATTTTGGGATGGACTCTTTGGCTTTGCTTTTCTTCTCCTCATTGGATTTTTCATGTTCAAAGTTGCAGAAGCCAGATTACAAGCTCATTTTGGTTCAACTTCAGCAACTGTGCATTGCATTGCCATGTAATGTGATGCAATGCTATCTTTCTAGCTCTCCCTTTTTACTTCCTTTTGGATAAACAGACATATTAGGCAAGCATTTTGGAGCTTTCACCTAAATAACTACAGGTGGTGAGATAAGCTGCACAATATAATTGACCTTTCAGTATATTGTTGCACACACACCATCTATTTAGCAAATGCCCTTGTTATCAACAGCAGCCTTTTAAACTCACCTGAGCTAACAGGTATGTGCGCTGGTTACTCTGCTGCGCTTAAAATTTCTTTTTTGGTTTGCTACAATGCCTTTTCTGAAACGTTGTCTCCTTCTGCTGGAACACTGACTTCTTTCATTTAATGCCTGCAGACTATAAAAGAGAACCCAACCCAAAAAGTTTGGTTGATTAGTCTGTGGCATTCTGTTAAACTGTTGCTTATGGCGGTCTCTGTGAGCTTCTCAGCGACATTCAGCCAGCCAGGTATCCTGCCTGCAGTAGATGGAATGTGGCAATGGAACGCTGGCTGCGCGTGTCATAATAGGCTCTGAGCCTTTATATACCTGTGCACAGCAGCAGCCACCTTCAGTCTGCTGCTGGACAGCCAGCAGCAGCAGCAGCAGCAGGAGAGGTATGTAATCAGGAGCCCTCCTGCTAAGGGTAGACAGCTGCTCGTTCCACCCCACCCCCCGCCTTAATTGGTTCTCCTCCCTTCCAACGGTGTTGAGGCGGGTGGGAACAGCAGGGGGTGAAGGTGCTGTGTTTAAAGAGGTGGAGTTATGCAGATCTAAAACGCGTGGATTGCAGCAGCAGCAAGCCGAAAAGTGCAGGCATGTAAGGGATCTAGAGGTTGACAACATGTCTTCTTAACGGGAGTCCAGGAGCTCATCTCCACAAATGGACTTTTCAGGATCCTTGGGTGGCTCCGTAGTTTGAAACCAATTCTGGTTATCGCTTCTCGGCCTTTTGGCTAAGATCAAGTGTAGTATCTGTTCTTATCAGTTTAATATCTGATACGTCCCCTATCTGGGGACCATATATTAAATGGATTTTTAGAACAGGGAGATGGAAAAAGAGCTTGCTCTGTCCACTCCACGCATTGACCTGGTATTGCAGTATCTCCAGGACCGGTGCACCCCTTCTTTAATGCAGTTTCTAAAATCAGAAAGAATTGAATTCAATGTTTTTTGTTCATTTTGCTTGTTTGTCGGATTTTGGGATGGACTCTTTGGCTTTGCTTTTCTTCTCCTCATTGGATTTTTCATGTTCAAAGTTGCAGAAGCCAGATTACAAGCTCATTTTGGTTCAACTTCAGCAACTGTGCATTGCATTGCCATGTAATGTGATGCAATGCTATCTTTCTAGCTCTCCCTTTTTACTTCCTTTTGGATAAACAGACATATTAGGCAAGCATTTTGGAGCTTTCACCTAAATAACTACAGGTGGTGAGATAAGCTGCACAATATAATTGACCTTTCAGTATATTGTTGCACACACACCATCTATTTAGCAAATGCCCTTGTTATCAACAGCAGCCTTTTAAACTCACCTGAGCTAACAGGTATGTGTGCTGGTTACTCTGCTGCGCTTAAAATTTCTTTTTTGGTTTGCTACAATGCCTTTTCTGAAACGTTGTCTCCTTCTGCTGGAACACTGACTTCTTTCATTTAATGCCTGCAGACTATAAAAGAGAACCCAACCCAAAAAGTTTGGTTGATTAGTCTGTGGCATTCTGTTAAACTGTTGCTTATGGCGGTCTCTGTGAGCTTCTCAGCGACATTCAGCCAGCCAGGTATCCTGCCTGCAGTAGATGGAATGTGGCAATGGAACGCTGGCTGCGCGTGTCATAATAGGCTCTGAGCCTTTATATACCTGTGCACAGCAGCAGCCACCTTCAGTCTGCTGCTGGACAGCCAGCAGCAGCAGCAGCAGGAGAGGTATGTAATCAGGAGCCCTCCTGCTAAGGGTAGACAGCTGCTCGTTCCACCCCACCCCCCGCCTTAATTGGTTCTCCTCCCTTCCAACGGTGTTGAGGCGGGTGGGAACAGCAGGGGGTGAAGGTGCTGTGTTTAAAGAGGTGGAGTTATGCAGATCTAAAACGCGTGGATTGCAGCAGCAGCAAGCCGAAAAGTGCAGGCATGTAAGGGATCTAGAGGTTGACAACATGTCTTCTTAACGGGAGTCCAGGAGCTCATCTCCACAAATGGACTTTTCAGGATCCTTGGGTGGCTCCGTAGTTTGAAACCAATTCTGGTTATCGCTTCTCGGCCTTTTGGCTAAGATCAAGTGTAGTATCTGTTCTTATCAGTTTAATATCTGATACGTCCCCTATCTGGGGACCATATATTAAATGGATTTTTAGAACAGGGAGATGGAAAAAGAGCTTGCTCTGTCCACTCCACGCATTGACCTGGTATTGCAGTATCTCCAGGACCGGTGCACCCCTTCTTTAATGCAGTTTCTAAAATCAGAAAGAATTGAATTCAATGTTTTTTGTTCATTTTGCTTGTTTGTCGGATTTTGGGATGGACTCTTTGGCTTTGCTTTTCTTCTCCTCATTGGATTTTTCATGTTCAAAGTTGCAGAAGCCAGATTACAAGCTCATTTTGGTTCAACTTCAGCAACTGTGCATTGCATTGCCATGTAATGTGATGCAATGCTATCTTTCTAGCTCTCCCTTTTTACTTCCTTTTGGATAAACAGACATATTAGGCAAGCATTTTGGAGCTTTCACCTAAATAACTACAGGTGGTGAGATAAGCTGCACAATATAATTGACCTTTCAGTATATTGTTGCACACACACCATCTATTTAGCAAATGCCCTTGTTATCAACAGCAGCCTTTTAAACTCACCTGAGCTAACAGGTATGTGCGCTGGTTACTCTGCTGCGCTTAAAATTTCTTTTTTGGTTTGCTACAATGCCTTTTCTGAAACGTTGTCTCCTTCTGCTGGAACACTGACTTCTTTCATTTAATGCCTGCAGACTATAAAAGAGAACCCAACCCAAAAAGTTTGGTTGATTAGTCTGTGGCATTCTGTTAAACTGTTGCTTATGGCGGTCTCTGTGAGCTTCTCAGCGACATTCAGCCAGCCAGGTATCCTGCCTGCAGTAGATGGAATGTGGCAATGGAACGCTGGCTGCGCGTGTCATAATAGGCTCTGAGCCTTTATATACCTGTGCACAGCAGCAGCCACCTTCAGTCTGCTGCTGGACAGCCAGCAGCAGCAGCAGCAGGAGAGGTATGTAATCAGGAGCCCTCCTGCTAAGGGTAGACAGCTGCTCGTTCCACCCCACCCCCCGCCTTAATTGGTTCTCCTCCCTTCCAACGGTGTTGAGGCGGGTGGGAACAGCAGGGGGTGAAGGTGCTGTGTTTAAAGAGGTGGAGTTATGCAGATCTAAAACGCGTGGATTGCAGCAGCAGCAAGCCGAAAAGTGCAGGCATGTAAGGGATCTAGAGGTTGACAACATGTCTTCTTAACGGGAGTCCAGGAGCTCATCTCCACAAATGGACTTTTCAGGATCCTTGGGTGGCTCCGTAGTTTGAAACCAATTCTGGTTATCGCTTCTCGGCCTTTTGGCTAAGATCAAGTGTAGTATCTGTTCTTATCAGTTTAATATCTGATACGTCCCCTATCTGGGGACCATATATTAAATGGATTTTTAGAACAGGGAGATGGAAAAAGAGCTTGCTCTGTCCACTCCACGCATTGACCTGGTATTGCAGTATCTCCAGGACCGGTGCACCCCTTCTTTAATGCAGTTTCTAAAATCAGAAAGAATTGAATTCAATGTTTTTTGTTCATTTTGCTTGTTTGTCGGATTTTGGGATGGACTCTTTGGCTTTGCTTTTCTTCTCCTCATTGGATTTTTCATGTTCAAAGTTGCAGAAGCCAGATTACAAGCTCATTTTGGTTCAACTTCAGCAACTGTGCATTGCATTGCCATGTAATGTGATGCAATGCTATCTTTCTAGCTCTCCCTTTTTACTTCCTTTTGGATAAACAGACATATTAGGCAAGCATTTTGGAGCTTTCACCTAAATAACTACAGGTGGTGAGATAAGCTGCACAATATAATTGACCTTTCAGTATATTGTTGCACACACACCATCTATTTAGCAAATGCCCTTGTTATCAACAGCAGCCTTTTAAACTCACCTGAGCTAACAGGTATGTGCGCTGGTTACTCTGCTGCGCTTAAATTTCTTTTTTGGTTTTGCTACAATGCCTTTTCTGAAACGTTGTCTCCTTCTGCTGGAACACTGACTTCTTTCATTTAATGCCTGCAGGACTATAAAAGAGAACCCAACCCAAAAAGTTTGGTTGATTAGTCTGTGGCATTCTGTAAACTGTTGCTTATGGCGGTCTCTGTGAGCTTCTCAGCGACATTCAGCCAGCCAGGTATCCTGCCTGCAGTAGATGGAATGTGGCAATGGAACGCTGGCTGCTCGTGTCATAATAGGCTCTGAGCCTTTATATACCTGTGCACAGCAGCAGCACCTTCCTTCGTGCTGCTGGACAGCCAGCAGCAGCAGCAGCAGGAGAGGTATGTAATCAGGAGTCCTCCTGCTAAGGGTAGACAGCTGGCTCGTTCCACCCCACCCCCCGCCTTAATTGGTTCTCCTCCCTTCCAACGGTGTGAGGCGGGTGGGAACAGCAGGGGGTGAAGGTGCTGTGTTTAAAGAGGTGGAGTTATGCAGATCTAAAACGCGTGGATTGCAGCAGCAGCAAGCCGAAAAGTGCAGGCATGTAAGGGATCTAGAGGTTGACAACATGTCTTCTTAACGGGAGTCCAGGAGCTCATCTCCACAAATGGACTTTTCAGGATCCTTGGGTGGCTCCGTAGTTTGAAAACCAATTCTGGTTATCGCTTCTCGGCCTTTTGGCTAAGATCAAGTGTAGTATCTGTTCTTATCAGTTTAATATCTGATACGTCCCCTATCTGGGGACCATATATTAAATGGATTTTTAGAACAGGGAGATGGAAAAAGAGCTTGCTCTGTCCACTCCACGCATTGACCTGGTATTGCAGTATCTCCAGGACCGGTGCACCCCTTCTTTAATGCAGTTTCTAAAATCAGAAAGAATTGAATTCAATGTTTTTTGTTCATTTTGCTTGTTTGTCGGATTTTGGGATGGACTCTTTGGCTTTGCTTTTCTTCTCCTCATTGGATTTTTCATGTTCAAAGTTGCAGAAGCCAGATTACAAGCTCATTTTGGTTCAACTTCAGCAACTGTGCATTGCATTGCCATGTAATGTGATGCAATGCTATCTTTCTAGCTCTCCCTTTTTACTTCCTTTTGGATAAACAGACATATTAGGCAAGCATTTTGGAGCTTTCACCTAAATAACTACAGGTGGTGAGATAAGCTGCACAATATAATTGACCTTTCAGTATATTGTTGCACACACACCATCTATTTAGCAAATGCCCTTGTTATCAACAGCAGCCTTTTAAACTCACCTGAGCTAACAGGTATGTGCGCTGGTTACTCTGCTGCGCTTAAAATTTCTTTTTTGGTTTGCTACAATGCCTTTTCTGAAACGTTGTCTCCTTCTGCTGGAACACTGACTTCTTTCATTTAATGCCTGCAGACTATAAAAGAGAACCCAACCCAAAAAGTTTGGTTGATTAGTCTGTGGCATTCTGTTAAACTGTTGCTTATGGCGGTCTCTGTGAGCTTCTCAGCGACATTCAGCCAGCCAGGTATCCTGCCTGCAGTAGATGGAATGTGGCAATGGAACGCTGGCTGCGCGTGTCATAATAGGCTCTGAGCCTTTATATACCTGTGCACAGCAGCAGCCACCTTCAGTCTGCTGCTGGACAGCCAGCAGCAGCAGCAGCAGGAGAGGTATGTAATCAGGAGCCCTCCTGCTAAGGGTAGACAGCTGCTCGTTCCACCCCACCCCCCGCCTTAATTGGTTCTCCTCCCTTCCAACGGTGTTGAGGCGGGTGGGAACAGCAGGGGGTGAAGGTGCTGTGTTTAAAGAGGTGGAGTTATGCAGATCTAAAACGCGTGGATTGCAGCAGCAGCAAGCCGAAAAGTGCAGGCATGTAAGGGATCTAGAGGTTGACAACATGTCTTCTTAACGGGAGTCCAGGAGCTCATCTCCACAAATGGACTTTTCAGGATCCTTGGGTGGCTCCGTAGTTTGAAACCAATTCTGGTTATCGCTTCTCGGCCTTTTGGCTAAGATCAAGTGTAGTATCTGTTCTTATCAGTTTAATATCTGATACGTCCCCTATCTGGGGACCATATATTAAATGGATTTTTAGAACAGGGAGATGGAAAAAGAGCTTGCTCTGTCCACTCCACGCATTGACCTGGTATTGCAGTATCTCCAGGACCGGTGCACCCCTTCTTTAATGCAGTTTCTAAAATCAGAAAGAATTGAATTCAATGTTTTTTGTTCATTTTGCTTGTTTGTCGGATTTTGGGATGGACTCTTTGGCTTTGCTTTTCTTCTCCTCATTGGATTTTTCATGTTCAAAGTTGCAGAAGCCAGATTACAAGCTCATTTTGGTTCAACTTCATCAACTGTGCATTGCATTGCCATGTAATGTGATGCAATGCTATCTTTCTAGCTCTCCCTTTTTACTTCCTTTTGGATAAACAGACATATTAGGCAAGCATTTTGGAGCTTTCACCTAAATAACTACAGGTGGTGAGATAAGCTGCACAATATAATTGACCTTTCAGTATATTGTTGCACACACACCATCTATTTAGCAAATGCCCTTGTTATCAACAGCAGCCTTTTAAACTCACCTGAGCTAACAGGTATGTGCGTTGGTTACTCTGCTGCGCTTAAAATTTCTTTTTTGGTTTGCTACAATGCCTTTTCTGAAACGTTGTCTCCTTCTGCTGGAACACTGACTTCTTTCATTTAATGCCTGCAGACTATAAAAGAGAACCCAACCCAAAAAGTTTGGTTGATTAGTCTGTGGCATTCTGTTAAACTGTTGCTTATGGCGGTCTCTGTGAGCTTCTCAGCGACATTCAGCCAGCCAGGTATCCTGCCTGCAGTAGATGGAATGTGGCAATGGAACGCTGGCTGCGCGTGTCATAATAGGCTCTGAGCCTTTATATACCTGTGCACAGCAGCAGCCACCTTCAGTCTGCTGCTGGACAGCCAGCAGCAGCAGCAGCAGGAGAGGTATGTAATCAGGAGCCCTCCTGCTAAGGGTAGACAGCTGCTCGTTCCACCCCACCCCCCGCCTTAATTGGTTCTCCTCCCTTCCAACGGTGTTGAGGCGGGTGGGAACAGCAGGGGGTGAAGGTGCTGTGTTTAAAGAGGTGGAGTTATGCAGATCTAAAACGCGTGGATTGCAGCAGCAGCAAGCCGAAAAGTGCAGGCATGTAAGGGATCTAGAGGTTGACAACATGTCTTCTTAACGGGAGTCCAGGAGCTCATCTCCACAAATGGACTTTTCAGGATCCTTGGGTGGCTCCGTAGTTTGAAACCAATTCTGGTTATCGCTTCTCGGCCTTTTGGCTAAGATCAAGTGTAGTATCTGTTCTTATCAGTTTAATATCTGATACGTCCCCTATCTGGGGACCATATATTAAATGGATTTTTAGAACAGGGAGATGGAAAAAGAGCTTGCTCTGTCCACTCCACGCATTGACCTGGTATTGCAGTATCTTCAGGACCGGTGCACCCCTTCTTTAATGCAGTTTCTAAAATAAGAAAGAATTGAATTCAATGTTTTTTGTTCATTTTGCTTGTTTGTCGGATTTTGGGATGGACTCTTTGGCTTTGCTTTTCTTCTCCTCATTGGATTTTTCATGTTCAAAGTTGCAGAAGCCAGATTACAAGCTCATTTTGGTTCAACTTCAGCAACTGTGCATTGCATTGCCATGTAATGTGATGCAATGCTATCTTTCTAGCTCTCCCTTTTTACTTCCTTTTGGATAAACAGACATATTAGGCAAGCATTTTGGAGCTTTCACCTAAATAACTACAGGTGGTGAGATAAGCTGCACAATATAATTGACCTTTCAGTATATTGTTGCACACACACCGTCTATTTAGCAAATGCCCTTGTTATCAACAGCAGCCTTTTAAACTCACCTGAGCTAACAGGTATGTGCGCTGGTTACTCTGCTGCGCTT